>NC_048572.1:81765914-81768414 GCF_013265735.2 Oncorhynchus mykiss
ACTTTCCAAGTCCATTGAACCACCAAATATGTAATGACAGCAAAGATAAAAAGTTGAAAATGTAAAAACCACTTCCCACTAATATATACTCTTGTCTTCTACCATCTCTCTCTCCTTTTAAAGCTATCCATTCATGAACAAGAGGACAATGAAAATGGCCACCTACTCGTTATGAAGGGAGCACCTGAAAGAATATTGGATAGGTATTTATTTACATCAAACCTGACTAACCAATGTGTCTCTCAAAGAGTTGGATAGAGATATTTGGATATAGTGCTCAATGGTGCTGCTCATGCTGTCAAATAAACCATTGTGCCAAAGATACATAGAGGTGCCCTCTATCCAATTCTATGGTTGATACATATTTTATTTGTCACATGACCTGAATACAACCTTACAGTGATCAGCTGGCAGATGCCTTCAGAAAGAATTCATACCCTTTGACTTTTTCCACATTTTGTTGAATGAATCTAAAATTGATTAAATGAATATAATGTGTCGTTGGTCTACACACAATACCTCGTAATGGAATTACACCGAAAGAAATATAAACGCAACAAGCAACAATTTCAATTTTTTTTCTGAGTTACAGTTCATTTAAGTAAATCAGTCAATTTAAACGAATTCATTAGGTCCTAATCCATGGACTTCACATGACTGGGAATACAGATATGACATCAGTTGGTCACAGATACCTTAAAAAAAACAGGTAGGGACGTGGATCAGAAAACCAGTCAGTATCTGGTGTGA
The DNA here is from genome assembly GCF_013265735.2 of Oncorhynchus mykiss. Classification (NCBI taxonomy): domain Eukaryota; kingdom Metazoa; phylum Chordata; class Actinopteri; order Salmoniformes; family Salmonidae; genus Oncorhynchus; species Oncorhynchus mykiss. Next base: position 81,766,665 of record NC_048572.1, read on the forward strand.
TCACCATTTGCCTCATGCAGCGCTACACATCTCCTTCGCATTGACTTGATCAGGCTGTTGATTGTGGCCTGTGGAATGTTGTCCCAATCCTCTTCAATGGCTGTGCGAAGTTGCTGGATATTGGCGGGAACTGGAACACGCTGTCGTATTGTGTTCATTGTCAGTAGCTTATGCCTGCCCATACCATAACCCCACCGCCACCATGGGGCACTCTGTTCACATTGTTGACATCAGCAAATAACACAACGCACATGCTGTCTGCCATCTGTCTGGTACAGTTGAAACCGGGACTCATTGAATAGCACACTTCTTCAGTCTGCCAGTGGCCATCAAAGGAGAGCATTTTCCCACTGAAGTCGGTTACAACGCCGAACTGCAGTCAGGTCAAAACCCTGGTGAGGATGACGACCACGTGGATGATCCACGTGGATGATCTTTCCTGAGACGGTTCCTGACAGTTTGTACACAAATTCTTCAGTTGGCAAACGCACAGTTTCATCAGCTGTCCGGGTGGCTGGTCTCAGATGATCCCGCAGGTTAAGAAGCCAGATGTGGAGGTCCTGGGCTGATGTGGAAAAATGAACATTCAATTATCTGCCAATTGTACGCTCCATAAAAACGTATATATCTGTGGCATTATGTTGTGTGACAAAATTGCACATTTTAGACTGGCCTTTTTTTGTCCCCAGTACAAGGTGCACCTGTGTAATTATCATGCTATTTAATTAGCTTATTGATATGCCACACCTGTCAGGGGGATGGATTATCTTGGCAAAGGAGAATTGTTCAATGTATGTTTTTAGAAATGTTTGTTTACAAGTTAATACTAAATGAAAAGCTGAAATGTCTTGAGTCAATAGATATTCAACCCCTTAGTTATGGCAAGCCTAAATAAGTTCAGGAGTAAAAATGTGCTTAATAAATTGTGTGGACTCACTCTGTGTGCAATAATAGTGTTTAACATGATTTTTGAATGACTACCTCTGTACCCCACACATACAATTATCTGTAAGGTCCGGCAGTCGAGCAGTGAATTTCAAACACAGATTCAACTACAAAGACAAGGGAGGTTTTCCAACGCCTCGTAAAGGCCACCCATTGGTAGATGGATGAAACAAAAAAAAGCAAACATTTAAAATCCCTTTGAGCATGGTGAAGTTATTACTGACACTTTGGATGGTGTATCAATACACCCAGTCACCACAGAGATATAGGCGTCCTTCCAAACTCAGTTGCCGGAGAGGAAGGAAACCGCTCAGGGATTTCAGCATGAGGTCAATTGACTTTAATGGCTGTGATAGGAGAAAACGGAGGATGGATCCACAACATTGTAGTTACTCCACAATACTAACCTAACTGACTGACAGAGAAGGTAGCCTGTACAGAATAAAAAATATTCCAAAACATGCATCCTGTTTGCAATAAGGCACTAAAGTAAAACTGCAAAAAATGTGGCAAAGAAATTAACTTTATGTCCTGAATACAAAGCATTATGTTTGGGGCAAATCCAACACATCACTGAGTACCACTCATATTGTCAAGCATGGTGGTGGCTGCATCCTGTTATGGGTGTGCTTGACATCGACAATGAATAGGGAGTTTTTTGGGATAAAAAGAAAAGGAATGGATCTAAGCACAGTCAAAATGCTAGAGGAAAAGCTGGTTCAGTCTGCTTTTCAACAGGCCCTGGGAGATGAATTCACCTTCAAGACTTTAAAATGGCTGCCTAGCAATGATCCATTTTTTTTTA
>NC_048572.1:81773414-81830914 GCF_013265735.2 Oncorhynchus mykiss
AAACTGAATCTATCTGTTCTTCTTCAATTCCAAACAGGTCGTCTGATCTTTGATAACTTGAAGAAGTCTATCGCCTACACACTGACAAGTAACATTCCAGAGATCAGCCCCTTCCTCCTCTTCATCATTGCCAGCATTCCCCTGCCCCTGGGCACCGTCACCATCCTCTGTATCGACTTGGGCACAGACATGGTGAGGACCCGCTAAACTGACTGGAAAAGGAAAAGCCGCACACTGAAAGTCTTTGGGGCGGTTTCCCGGACACAGATGAAGCATTATTCCTGGACGTAAAAGCTCAATGGAGGATCACCATTGAAAGTGCTTTTTTAGTCCAGGACAACTCCCTTTAAGTTGTAATGTTCTTTAGCAGTCCATTTGTTTGAGCTTTTCTTCTGCTGCTAAAGAACATTACATCTTAAAGACTACAGTGCCTTGCGAAAGTATTCGGCCCCCTTGAACTTTGCGACCTTTTGCCACATTTCAGGCTTCAAACATAAAGATATAAAACTGTATTTTTTTGTGAAGAATCAACAACAAGTGGGACACAATCATGAAGTGGAACGACATTTATTGGATATTTCAAACTATTTTAACAAATCAAAATCTGAATAATTGGGCGTGCAAAATTATTCAGCCCTTTTACTTTCAGTGCAGCAAACTCTCGCCAGAAGTTCAGTGAGGATCTTTGAATGATCCAATGTTGACCTAAATGACTAATGATGATAAATACAATCCACCTGTGTGTAATCAAGTCTCCGTATAAATGCACCTGCACTGTGATAGTCTCAGAGGTCCGTTAAAAGCGCAGAGAGCATCATGAAGAACAAGGAACACACCAGGAAGGTCCGAGATACTGTTGTGAAGAAGTTTAAAGCCGGATTTGGATACAAAAATATTTCCCAAGCTTTAAACATCCCAAGGAGCACTGTGCAAGCGATAATATTGAAATGGAAGGAGTATCAGACCACTGCAAATCTACCAAGACCTGGCCGTCCCTCTAAACTTTCAGCTCATACAAGGAGAAGACTGATCAGAGATGCAGCCAAGAGGCCCATGATCACTCTGGATGAACTGCAGAGATCTACAGCTGAGGTGGGAGACTCTGTCCATAGGACAACAATCAGTCGTATATTGCACAAATCTGGCCTTTATGGAAGAGTGGCAAGAAGAAAGCCATTTCTTAAAGATATCCATAAAAAGTGTTGTTTAAAGTTTGCCACAAGCCACCTGGGAGACACACCAAACATGTGGAAGAAGGTGCTCTGGTCAGATGAAACCAAAATTGAACTTTTTGGCAACAATGCAAAACATTATGTTTTGCGTAAAAGCAACACAGCTCATCACCCTGAACACACCATCACCACTGTCAAACATGGTGGTGGCAGCAACATGGTTTGGGCCTGCTTTTCTTCAGCAGGGACAGGGAAGAAGGTTAAAATTGATTGGAAGATGGATGGAGCCAAATACAGGACCATTCTGGAAGAAAACCTGATGGAGTCTGCAAAAGACCTGAGACTGGGACGGAGATTTGTCTTCCAACAAGACAATGATCCAAAACATAAAGCAAAATCTACAATGGAATGGTTCAAAAATAAACATATCTAGGTGTTAGAATGGCCAAGTCAAAGTCCAGACCTGAATCCAATCGAGAATCTGTGGAAAGAACTGAAAACTGCTGTTCACAAATGCTCTCCATCCAACCTCACTGAGCTCGAGCTGTTTTGCAAGGAGGAATGGGAAAAAATGTCAGTCTCTCGATGTGCAAAACTGATAGAGACATACCCCAAGCGACTTACAGCTGTAATCGCAGCAAAAGGTGGCGCTACAAAGTATTAACTTAAGGGGGCTGAATAATTCTGCACGCCCAATTCTTCAGTTTTTGATTTGTTAAAAAAGTTTGAAATATCCAATAAATGTTGTTCCACTTCATGATTGTGTCCCACTTGTTGTTGATTCTTCACAAAAAAATACAGTTTTATATCTTTATGTTTGAAGCCTGAAATGTGGCAAAAGGTCGCAAAGTTCAAGGGGGCCGAATACTTTCGCAATGCACTGTATTTCAGTGAGTGCAGGTTTCCCTTTTCCACTTTATATGCACAGGTCATATTTCTGCTCCTCGACACTCAGTCACAAGCAGACATTCTCTCAGCTTGATCGTACATTACCTTTCAATCTATAACTCACCACTACCCTGCCGTGGGTCAGGGTGAGAGCTACTCAATCTTGTAAAGCAAACTGGATTTGTAACCACTGCTGTGAGGACTCTAGTCTCACACTGGGTTATGTCCATTTTCCACTTCAACTCACACATTGCCCTGTTGTTGCCTCACTGGTAATACCTTCAACCAATAGTCAAGGCCTTTTCTTATTACGAAACGTATAACTTTGTCACATTGTTCTGTCTGTCATACATTGTCTCAAAATTCCCTCTCTCTCTCTCTCTGTCTCTCTGTCTCTCTCTCTCTCCATCTCTCTTCTTTAACTCCCTCTCCTCTCACCCCTATCTCTGGTTACAGGTTCCTGCTATCTCATTGGCCTATGAGACGGCTGAGAGTGACATTATGAAGCGTCAGCCCAGGTGCCCAAAGACAGACAAGCTGGTGAACGACAGACTGATCAGCATGGCCTACGGACAGATAGGTCAGAATACCTGACAGGCTCATCCATGTTTCTGTGTCCTAAAATGGAACCCTGTTATGGGCCCTGGTCAAAAGTAGTGTACTGCCCATTGGACTCTGATAAAAAGTAGTGCCATATATAGGGAATAAGGCTCCATTTGGGATGCTAGCCTTGTGTCTGTCCACCTCAGAACTAAAGCACACATCAATGGTTGTACACAAGTACTGTACTGTAACAAATTATTTTGAGCATGTTCAAAATTGTATACTATTCCCTATATAGTGCACTACTTTTGACCAGGGCCCATAGGGGTAGTGGTCAAAAGTAGTGCGCCAAAAAGAGAATAGGTTGCCAACTTGGGACGCACTTTGTCTTTTTGCCCTCTGTTGTTCATGCCAGTTATTGAAACAGGTATTATATTTTCCTGATGGACTTGTCTCTCTCTCTCTCTCTCTCTCTCTCTCTCTCTCTCTCTCTCTCTCTGTCTCTCTGTCTCTCTCTCTCTCTCTCTCTCTCTCCAGGTATGATTCAGGCTCTGGCTGGCTTTTTCACCTACTTTGTGATCCTGGCTGAGAATGGCTTTTGGCCAGAGACCCTGCTGGGCATCCGTCTGAACTGGGACGACCGTGCCAACAACGAGGTGGAGGACAGCTATGGACAGCAGTGGGTGAGACTGAGAGGGTTTAACACATCCATATAGTCAGTAGCTATATTTATCAGATCCACAGCAATGTTTTTTAGAACGTAAACTCGCACACCTTGACACACTACTGTCATCAATAAAAAATACTAAATACAAAAGTGTAGTCAATAAAAAATGTAAACTGTTGGAAGCATCAAGAGTGTTTCTTTTTATTCACAACTACAACAGGTTTTCAATTGTAAGTCCACTAAGACGTGTGTTCCTTTCACAGACCTACGAACAGCGGAAGATTATTGAGTTCACGTGTCACACCTCGTTCTTCGTGAGCATCGTGGTGGTGCAATGGGCCGACGTGATTATCTGCAAGACCAGGAGGAACTCTGTCTTTCAGCAGGGCATGAAGTGGGTGGGAAAGTCTCAAATGGCACACTAGTGCACTGCCCATTGGACTCTGATCAAAAGTAGTGCACTGCCCATTGGACTCTGATCAAAAGTAGTGTACTGCCCATTGGACTCTGATCAAAAGTAGTGTACTGCCCATTGGACTCTGATCAAAAGTAGTGTACTGCCCAATGGACTCTGATCAAAAGTAGTGTACTGCCCATTGGACTCTGATCAAAAGTAGTGTACTGCCCAATGGACTCTGATCAAAAGTAGTGTACTGCCCAATGGACTCTGATCAAAAGTAGTGTATTGTTGTATATAGGGAATAGGATTTGTTTTACTTTGTATAAGTATGTACTGTATTTGTCCAGGCTGTATCACAACCGGCTGTGATTGGAAGTCCTATAGGGCGGCGCACAATTGGCCCAGCGTCGTCTGGGTTTGTCCGGTGTAGGCCGTCATTGTAAATAAGAATTTGTTCTTAACTGACTTGTCTAGTTTAAATAAAGGTTAAATAAAAAACTATATATATATATATATTAATTTGTTAAAAATCTAAACTCTCCCATCTCCATTTCCTCAATAGGAATCGTATCCTGATCTTTGGCCTGTTTGCTGAGACTGCTTTGGCTGCATTTTTATCCTACTGCCCAGGAATGGACATCGCCCTCCGCATGTATCCCCTGAAGTCAGTTCCACACACCACCCTAAACACAAGGACATCCCATCCTCGATACCCCTTGTCTTTAATTTTACCCCCAAGTCCCTCGCACGCTTTTCTCATATCACACCCTCAACTACGTGGATTTTTACAATGAACTGTATCCTCTGAAGTCAGTACGACACACGTCTCCACTCTGCAACGCCCTAAACACTCCTAAAACAAGTCCCTCACACGCCTTGCTCAGATCACACCCTCTCATCATCTCAAGGATTCAGAATGAACCTGAATAGATTTTACAATGAACTCCATCAAACACTCCTCCCTTATTTATCTCTCTCTTTCCCTCTCTGTCTCTCTCTCCCTCTCTGTCTCTCCCTCTCTGTCTGTCTCTCTCTCCCTCTCTGTCTCTCTCCACCTCTCTGTCTCCCTCTCTGTCTCTCTCTCCCTCTCCTTCAGGGTCTCCTGGTGGTTCTGTGCCCTCCCCTACAGTCTCCTCATCTTCATCTACGATGAGGTCCGCAAGCTCATCATCAGGAGGTATCCTGGAGGTGGGTGACATAGTGACATAGAATTACATAGAATGACATACAGAGAGTCACAGAAGATGCCAGTTGTCTGTCACTGAGTGTCTGTTCTGTAAGGAAGAGACTAATAGAGAGATTCACAAAAGATCGTTCATCGTGACAGTTATTTGCTCATGTTAATCAGTCATGTTAATAATCATATTGATGTGCTGGGGATCAGAGAGTCACTGCGTTAAAAGGGTTTTGTCATATTAAAGCACGGAGTGGAAGACTATGTAATGATGACTAATCCAATCATTCTTGTCTGACTCATTTTAATCTTTCTCTGTTATAGGTTGGGTGGAACTGGAGACATATTACTAACGTTCACAAATGTGTTATTGTTAAGATTGAATTTCTGTGTGTGTGTGAATGAGTGAGTACGTGTGTATGCAAGGTCTAGCTAAGCAAAGAACAGCAAAACTACCTTACAATTTGTATTTTGTCTTTGAAAATAACAAACAGGCCTACGTAATCAGTAAATCAGAAAATCAGCCTACATTATCACTGAAAATAAACGTATATTACCACTGTAACTGCTGCCAGTGTGTGTGTGTGTGTGTGTGTGTGTGTGTGTGTGTGTGTGTGTGTGTGTGTGTGTGTGTGTGCGTGTGCGTGTGTACACTAAGTGTACAAAACATTAGGAACACCTTCCTAATATTGAGTTGCACCCCCTTTTGCCCTCAGTACAGCCTCAATTTGTCAGGGTCATGGACTCTACAAGGTGTCGAACGCGTTCCACAGGGATGCTGGCCCATGTTGACTCCAATGCTTCCCACAGTTGTGTCAAGTTGGCTGGATGTCCTTTGGGTGGTGGAACATTCTTGATACACGCGGGAAACTGTTGAGCGTGAAAAACCCAGCAGCGTTGCAGTTCTTGACACAAACCGGTGGACCTGGCACCTACAACCATACCCTGTTTAAAGGAACCTAGATATTTTGTCTTGACCATTCACCCTCTGAATGGCACATACACCATCCATGTCTCAAATGTCTCAAGGCTTAACAATCGTTCTTTAACCGGTCTCCTCCCCTTCATCTACACGGATTGAAGTCAATTCAACAAGTGACATTAATAAGGGATCATAGCTTTAACATGGATTCACCTCGTCATTCTATGTCATGGAAAGAGCAGGTGTTCATAATGTTTTGTATACTCAGAGTATGTGTGTTTTTACAGTATGTGTGTGTGCTTTGTGTTTGTCTGTCAGACAATTGGTCTGTTATTGCACGGATCAGTACACCATTCTGGTTATCATAGAGGATACCGCTGCAAAGAAAGCCTGTAATTGTGATTGATATTACTGAGTTTTGACAATAACTACACTGGAAGGGCTTTCCAAAACCCAAATGTCAAACAAACAAGATGTTGCAAAACGGCTGTAGCATACAAATGCACCATACATTGTTTTTTGCTTCACCAAATAAAATGTACTTCAAAAGCTAAACATTAATTGCATCAATCATCAGTCCTGAAGGCTAGGGTTTCGTTCCAAATGGCACCCTATTCCATACACAGTGCACTACTTTTGACCAGAGCCATATGGGCACTGGTCAAAGTAGTGCTCTATACAGGGACTATAGGGTGCCATTGGGACACACCAAAATGACAGATGGGGCGTTGTGTGAAAATAAATTGCTCTGAAATGTGTCTCGATATGAAATAAAGTTAATCTGAACGAAGCGGTTGATGATGTTTGTCCTTTCTTGTAACCTATTCCCAAATATATTATTACAACATTAGTATTATTAGGTCATGGAATGATAAGCGCATCCACTACCTAGGTCAATATAGAGCTGGCCCTTGTTTTCATGACTCTCTGAGCAGCGTCGCTCTGTCTGAACATTAATACACATTGTTTGACATACGGTTTAGGAAGCAGAAGGACCTTATCTTTCACATCAGGGAGAAAAATAATAATAATTTAAACTCAAGGTTAAATTGATACACATCTTTATGGGGTTAGTGTTCCCATACGGCCATATCTCCATGTTAAAGTGCTTGTTTATGGAAGACAGAGTGGACTACACTGCATCCGGATGTTACAGCGCTTGTTTATGGAAGACAGAGTGGACTACACTGCATTCGGATGTTAAAGCGCTTATTTATGGAAGACAGAGTGGACTACACTGCATTCGGATGTTACAGCGCTTGTTTATGGAAGACAGAGTGGACAACACTGCATTCGGATGTTACAGCGCTTGTTTATGGAAGACAGAGTGGACTACACTGCATTCGGATGTTAAAGCGCTTATTTATGGAAGACAGAGTGGACTACACTGCATTCGGATGTTAAAGCGCTTATTTATGGAAGACAGAGTGGACAACACTGCATTCGGAAAGTATTCAGACCCCCCTGTTTTTTGTTCCTTCGTCAATCTACACACAATACCTCAATTACAAAGAAAAAACATTTTACAAACGTATAAAAAATAAAATAATGGAAATATCATATTTACATAAGTATTCAGACCCTTTACTCAGTACTCTGTTGAATCACCTTTGGCAACGATTACAACCTTGTGTCTTCTTGAGTATGACATTACAGACTGGGCACACCTTTATTTGGGGAGTTTCTCCCATTCTTCTCTGCAGATCCTCTCAAGCTCTGTCAGGTTGGATGGGGAGCGTCGCTGCACAGCTATTTTCAGATCTCTCCAGAGATGTTCGATCGGGTTCAAGTCCGGTCTCCGGCTGGGCCACTCAAATACATTCAGAGACGTGTCCCGAAGCCACTCCTGCGTTGTCTTGGCTGGAGCACTCTGGAGCAAGTTTTCATCAAGGGTCTCTCTATACCTTGCTCCAGTCATCTTTCCTTCTATGCTGACTAGTCTCCCAGTCTCTGCCGCTGAAAAACATCCCTACAGCATGATGCTGCCACCATTATGCATCACTGTAGGGATGGTGCCAGGTTTCCTCCAGATGTGATGCTTGGCATTCAGGCCAAAGAGTTTAATATTGGTTTCATCAGACCAGAGAATCTTGTTTCGCATAGTCAGAGTCCTTTAGGTGCCTTTTGGCAAACTCCAAGCGGGGTGCAATGTGCCTTTTACTGAGGAGTGGCTTCCATCTGACAATTCTACCATAAACGCCTGGTTGGTGGAGTGCTGCAGAGATGGTTGTCCTTCTGGAAGGTTCTCTCATCTCCACAGAGGAACTCTGGAGCTCTGTCAGAGTGACCATCGGGTTCTTGCTCACCACCCTGACCAAGTCCCTTCTCCCCTGATTGCTCAGTTTGGCCAAGCGGCCAGCTCTAGGAAGTGTCTTGGTGGTTCCAAACCTCTTCCATTTAAAAATGATGGAGGCCACTGTGTTCTTGGGGACCTTCAATGCTGCAGAAATGTTTTGTTACCCTTCCCCAGATCTGTGCCTTGACACAATCTTGTCTCGGAGCTCTACGGACAATTCCTTCGATCTCATGGCTTGGTTTTTGCTCTGACATGCGCTGTCTACTGTGGGGCCTTATATTCACTGTAGACAGGTGTGTGCCTTTTCAAATCATGTCCAATCAATTGAATTTACCACAGGTGGACTCCAATCAAGTTGTATGAATATCTCAAGAATGATCAATGGGCTCAATTTCGAGTCTCATAGCAAAGGGCCTGAATACTTATGTAAATAAGGTATTTCTGTTTTAATTTTTAAAACATTTTCAAAAATGTCGAAAAACCTTTTTTTGCTTTGTAATTATGGGGTATTGTGTGTGTATTGATGAGGACATTTTTTTATTTAATCCGTTTTAGGCTGTAACGTAACAAAATGTGGAAAAAGTCAAGAGGTCTGAATACTTTCCGAATGCACTGTACCTGTGCTAATTAGCTATATGCGTCTCCGAACACCTGTGTTGTCACTGAAAAATACTGTTGCTTGCAACTGTGATATATTCCACTATAAACATTGTATGCAGTGTATTTAGCATTTGTGAAATTATTTTGATGAGATATGAAAGTAGAGGGATTTATGTTGCTAGAACCGTACCACAATTGGGGAGGCAGGTAGCCTAGTGGTTAGAGCGTTGGACTAGTAACCGAAAGTTTGCAAGATGGAATCCCCAAACTGACAAGGTCAAATCTGTCGTTCTGCCCCTGAACAAGGAAGTTAACTCTCTGTTCTTAGGCTGTCATTGAAAATAAGAATTTGTTCTTAACTGACTTGCCTAGTTAAATAAAGGTATATTTTTTTTTAGAATCAATTCACATTTAGATGAACTATTTGGCTGTTTTGACTTTCAGAGCCAATTCACCTCTTAACAGAACAGGTAAGATCCTTGGACTATAAGGAGTAATGTCAGTCTCCTTTAGTTCATTATTGGGATCATTTAACCTTATGATTATTGGGTGGGGTGTATAAACCTAAAATGGTTGCAATCTGGCAAAAATAATCCTTCTAACAGCTGCAGGGTTCTGGGAAATCTCAACAAGTTTTGACAAAAGCATTTCAAATAGCCTAAACTCAGTTTTAGTGTAGACAGAGAGGAAAAGGAGAAGAGAGAGGATTTACTCAGCCCAAAATTTGTTCCCATGAGATAAACCCTTTTTTTGTATGGAGGTCTATGAAAGAGTGTCGAATTACACAAAGCTTATTTGATCTAATAGAAGTTTTGTAATGTTTAGGCTGTTAACAAAATGTACTGATATAAGTGGATTCACTTGGCATTCCGGAACTTGGAGATAAACTATGTATGTCTGTTGTTCACGTGCATATCTGCCCTCTGATTGGCTAGAATGGTCCCACCTGATCTCGCTTGCCCGCAATAATTGAGGACATGTTTTTCATTTTTTTCAATGTAAAAGATAATCTTTGGTGTAGATCATTTTTTTCCTTGGGCCTTTTGACCTTCCATTCTGACCTTCTCACGGGGACCGTCAGGTTATTTGATATCCGGGATCCTTGGGACGTACATATCCCCGATTGAAATGTACGTTTTAAATGGTTAAGGGTCAAGGTTAATGTTAGAGGTCAGGGTCATGGTTAGGTCGTTAGGTTTGGGTATGGCCGTCCCAAGCATCCCGTCTAGCACTAATCGGACCGTCAGGAAAAATATAATAACATCCGATTACGCCATATCCTGTTTCAGCTGTTAAAGAAACAATGGCGTTGCTTCTAAGGTCAGTAGTTGCCTGTGCTTTAGTTTATTGATGTTTACATTTCGTTTGTTAGTTTGACATATGTGTAATACTTATTTATTTGTCTTAGAGTGGTGTTCAAATAGATTTATTTAGCCAGAGAGCTTGCTTCACCCTACTATCGTCATAACATCGTTGCTTGCTACACATGCTAACGTTAGCATGCTTAGTTATCTAGCTCCTCCTGTGACAACATATTTTAGATTTACACCAAGTTATTTTGATAGTTATGAACGCTACAATGAGCTTTACATTCCTATGGAAGCAATGCTTCCAGGTTTCATGTATATAACTAGTTAGCTAGATTATTTATGTGGTATCCTAGCTAGCTAACACAATATGTAAGTTACTCTTAAGGAGCCTATCTTTAGTCCTTAATGTCCAAGGGCATTGTATGTTATTTTTAGTGGTAGCGTTATACGCTCCGACAGCCAAATACCCCATCTAAACGTCAATTAAATCACAATTGTGATACGGTTCTTGAACAAAGCCCTTTACTTTTTATCACATTCTAAAGTTACACACAGGTGTTTGGAGCAAAGCCCTTGATAATGAAACTCGGTTCCATTACATTACACGTACAGTATCAGTCAAAAGTTTGGACACGCCTACTCATTCAAGGGTTTCTCTTTATTTTTTACTATTTCTACATTGTAGAATAATAGTGGACATCCAAATCTGTGATATAATACACATGGAATCAAGTAGTTAAGTGTTGAACAAATCTAAATATATTTTAAATTTGACATTTTTCAAAGTAGCCACCCTTTGCCTTGATGACAGCTTTGCACACTCTTGGCATTCTCTCAACCAGCTACATGAGGTAGTCATCTGGAATGTATTTCAGTTAACAGGTGTGCCTTGTTAAAAGTTAATTTAAAAAAAGTTAACAGTCCATCATTACTTTAAGGGATGAGTTTGACTGCAGAGTGAAAGAAAAGCAGCCAACAAGTGCTCAGCATATGTGGGAACTCCTTCAAGACTGTTGGAAAAGCATTCCAGGTGAAGCTGGTTGAGAGAATGCCAGGAGTGTGCAAAGCTGTCAAGGCAAAGGGTGGCTACTTTGAAGAATCTAAAATTTCTTGAAAGTAATATTTCATAGTTTTGATGTCTTAACTATTATTCTACAATGTAGAAAAGTCAAAATAAAGAAAAACCCTTGAATGAGTAGGTGTGTCCGAACTTCTGTAAATGTGAGTTTAGTTAAGAGACCTGATGCTCAATCTGAACATTAATACATGTCACTTGCGGTTTTGGAAGCATAAGGACCTAATCTTTCATATTAGTGAGAAATAATAATAAATAATAAAAATGTTAAATTGAACCTAACGTTACTCTTTCTATTCCAAGAGCCTTAGATGTTCTGTTTAGAGCTGAATTGGGTCTGGCAGCCAAAACATACTCCAGTTGCAGCCGATAGTATTTTTCAGTGACAACACGTTTGTGGCGTCAGTCTTCCATTTATACACAGGTGTTTGGGGACTCATAGCTAATTATCACAGGTAAGCCTCGCTCTTCCGCCTGCTTCCTGTAAACAATCGCTGTAACATGGAAATATGGCTGTGTAGACAATAACCCTCACCCTCTGGGGGTGCGTTAACGCAGAATTGAGCATTTTTCAAGCAGAAAATGAAAGCTTTTCTACGTTTACCATCTTGCTGCGTTTTGTACACGTAACGTTACATCTAAAATTATTCTAATTGTAAATTCTGCTCGGCTTCAGTCAGGCCAAATCATGAATGTAAAAGTACTAATTTCGTGCTTCATTTGCACTTTTCAAGTCAGATGAAATATCTTTGTTCTTGACAGACAGCGCTCCGACTGATGTGTAGCAACAGATTATCCGTTATATGGACCGGATACTGAAGTGGCCTCTCCGGAACCTAAAATAAATGTCTTTAAAAAATGGAAGGCAGTAGGGAGGAGGCAAGATCAGGTTGGGACCATTCTGGCGAATGAGAGAGCAGACCCACAGGTACAACTCCGATATAACGTGTATTTCTCAGTTGCCTAATCCAATCATTACGAAAATGTATACGCGATCAAATAAGCCACATGTAGCAAATAAGCTTTACATTTTTTGTTAACCAAATTCGACACACTCTTATTGACCGCCATACAAAACCTCGCTCCGTGAGCAAATTATTTTAATGTAAATGACACCTGCTGGAGAAGACAGGTTTTGGGCCTGTCTAAATTATGCCTCTCGCTTCACCTCTTCCTCTTTGTTTAAGCTACTTTTCTCCGGTACTTTCCTCCCGTGTAGTTTTTCTCCGGTTGCAAGATTAAATGATGTAACTGGCTACATTATTTCTATGATAAACATTAGAAATATGATGACCATGCATTATTTTTGCAAAAAATACCTTGCTTTTTCATTGGAAGCTAATTTACTTGTGTGGCCGCTAGCCAAATAGCGTTGCACTTCTGTTGTCATGTGATAAACTATTTTCTGCCGAATGTGTTGCACAACTGTATTTTGTGTTTAGAAAACCTATAGTTCTTTCCCCATCACACTCTATTGAAGAAAAAAAAAAAACCACTGACTTTCAATATAATACGCAGGTGATTTTTCATTTTATTTGATGGTCTGCATTTTGATCATTCGGATTTCTGAAAGCCAATGCGACCACTGACCCTATAAATGTGTGTAGTAATAAATGTAAAAAAATCCGCTGATATGGAAGATACGTTCCTTATGTTTCCATAACCGTACCACAGGCGATGCGTGTTGACATTTTAGAGCATGTTCAGCTGCTGGACAATTTCTTCCTTCAGGGGTTAGTTGGGGGCCCGGAAATCAATTAAAAATAATTTGTACACTGCAAATTGACTAAGCCCAAACCAATATAGTATTTGACAAAAACATACCGTAATTATTTCAAACCTTGACTTAACGTCCTCCGTTAGTAAAGTAAATATTAGTGATCAATTTGGTGATACCAGAGCCCTGCCCTACCCAAGTTATTGATGGAAAAACAGGCCCTACCCTAGTTATTGATGGAAAAACAGGCCCTGCCCTAGTTATTGATGGAAAAACAGGCCCTGCCCTAGTTATTGATGGAAAAACAGGCCCTGCCCTAGTTATTGTTGTAAAAACAGGCCCTGCCCTAGATATTGATGGAAAAACAGGCCCTGCCCTAGTTATTGATGGAAAAACAGGCCCTGCCCTAGTTATTGATGGAAAAACAGGCCCTGCCCTAGTTATTGATGGAAAAACAGGCCCTGCCCTAGTTATTGATGGAAAAAACAGGCCCTGCCCTAGTTATTGATGGAAAAAACAGGCCCTGCCCTAGATATTGATGGAAAAACAGGCCCTGCCCTAGATATTGATGGAAAAACAGGCCCTACCCTAGTTATTGATGGAAAAACAGGCCCTGCCCTAGTTATTGATGGAAAAACAGGCCCTGAGTCGGGTAGCAGAGCTCTAGTTTGAACATGAACATCCTTGAAAATGTTGAACTGATTTGCTTGTGTATTATTATTTCATCTTTTGCTCAACATGGTTTCACCATTATCGAGCTGGGAGTTAGAAGTGTGGTTTCACCATTATCGAGCTGGGAGTTAGAAGTGTGGTCTCTAATCTCCTCTGAGGAAATAGGAAGTGGCTCAGTGAAACAGACTTTGTTGTTTCTACTAAATGTTTTTACTAACATTACGAAATGTATGTTGTTTGATCTCTCTCACAGGACACTAGCCCGACAGGGCACTTGCTTGTCCCGCCCTCAGTTTGGCGTTTTCTACAGACAGTGAGTAGATTTTGTGTGTGTGTGTCAGTGTCAGGTGTTGTAACTGAAATGATTTTCCAATCGTTTCGTTCTGAACAGAAGCATTCTTTTTTCCCCTTCTGTTGCACTGTTCCGACCAACAAAATAAAGTTCTGAACCCCCCAAAATACTGCTTTACATCATTCCTTTCCCTTCCTTTTAAAAATATACTCTACTGTTCAAAAGTTTGGGGTCACTTAGACATCTCCTTGTTATCCATGAAAACATACATGAAACGAGTTGTAAAATGAATACGAAATATAGTCAAGACGTTGACAATGTTATAAGTAATGGTTAGAGCAAGTTTGAGCTGTTCTGTGAAGGGTGTAGTACACAGCGTTGTACGAGCTCTTTAGTTTCTTGACAATTTCTCACATGGAATAATAGCCTTAATTTCTCAGAACAAGAATAGACTGATGAGTTTCAGAAGAAAGTTATTTGTTTCTGGCCATTTTGAGCCTGTAATCGAACCCACAAATGCTGATGCTCCAGATACTCAACTAATCTAAAGAAGGCCAGTTTTATTGCTTTATTGTTCAGGACAACAGTTATCAGCTGTGCTAACATAATTGCAGAAGGGTTTTCTAATGACCAATTAGCCTTTTTAAAATGAAAAACTTGGATTAGCTAACACAACGTGCCATTGGAACACAGGAGTGATGATTGTTCATAATGGGCCTCTGTACGCCTATGTAGATATTCCATCAAAAAATCTGCCGTTTCCAGCTACAATAGTAATTTACAACATTAACAATCTTTACACTGTATTTCTGATCAATGTGATGTTATTTTAATGGACAAAAAATGAGCTTTTCTTTCAAAAACAAGGACATTTCTAAGTGACCGCACACTTTTGAACGGTAGTGTATATACATTTACATTACATTGAATTACTACACCAATCAGGGCACATAGAGCAGCATGGTGTGGAGTGGGTAAGCACTTTAATTTGTTTAGGAAAGTCGTTAAGAGCAAATTGTATTTTGCCGTAACGGCATGGTTTAATCATAATGAAAGACAAACACACCGTGTGCTGACGGTCACAGTGTAGGGTGTGAGACGCAACTGACATTTTGAGGGTGAGGATGGAGGATGCTTGCCTTGAAAGTGCTGAGCACCTTATGGCATGCATTATCTGAATTAGGCCCACAAAGTTATACCTACAGTGGAGTGGCTTCTATAGAGGAACTTTGAATATCTTTGAACTTCCGAGTTGGTTTAATGTTCTCTGGCTAACACGCTTGTAGAGCAGCACTAGATTTTATTATTTTTTATTACAATATTTATTTCCTTAAAAAATTTTTTTTAACAATCAACAAAATAGGACACAGATAATTCCCCGTTAGTCCTCCCACCTACATAACATAGCATGATAAATGGGAGCACTTCTTGCCAAAGCCCAACACATGAACACCTCCCCTCATCCGGTATTGGCTTCAATGATTAACAACAAAACAAAACAAAACAGAATGACCTTCACATCCAATGCTAGAAAATATATTATTCAATGCAAATACAAATGATACATTAAGAAAATGAGGCCGCTAAAGTGACGACTCGAACTGCTGAAAGTCCCCCCCAGACATCAGACAATTCACAGGGGTTATTACATCATAATTGTATGTTGTTTTTTTCAGATGGAATATAGGAAGTTATTTTAGCTCCTTGACAGAGTGTCACTTTTCCCATATAAAAACGGTGCATTTATTGGCTGTATTGACTGCTGATGAAACTAGTCTGGTTTTGCTACCAATATTAACTGGTTGAACAGATTCCTCTCAAAGAAGAGTGAAGGGAAGGATCTAGTGGTACTGTCATATTAGTGACCTGTGATAAGATCGGAATAATGTCTTCCCAATAATTGACTCGTTCAGGGCAGGACAGAAACATATGCATCAGTGTTGCCAGCCACGTTTTACACCTTGGGAAACATGTTGAATATTTAGAATGAATCTTAATCTCTGATGTAAAGTAGACCCTAATGTAAAATATTGAATTGCATCAACTTGAGCCTTGTGTTAAATGAAAGATGCTGAGCATCTAAAAAGAACTCAACCCATTTCTCATCCTCAACAATGAGACCGCGGTCGTCATGCCGCTTCATCGTTCCCCGACAGAGCTTGGAGACCAGAGTACATGTAACAAATGAAACCTTTTACCTCTTTCCTTTCCAGCCACAGTTTATCAGGTGTAGATTTACTCACCTCCCTGTTGAGTGGCAACATAATGCCCAACCTGTAGGTACTTGAAGAAATGAGTTTGAGGAAACTGAAAATGAGATGCCAGTTGTTGAAAGGATTGTAGTTCACCTTCTCCATAGAGATTACCAAATGTTTTAATTCCTTTGTTGAACCAAGAACGTGTCATACCATGTCTCAGGGGTTTGGGTAAGATGGGGTTCTTATAGAAAGGTGTTTATTCATATATAGATCGATGCCCCTCTGTTTACAGACTTCAATCAATATATTTAAAGTGTTTTTAATTAAACGGTTGTTTATGAGACCTAGCAAAGCTTAAGGTGGGGCTAATATAAGGTATAGATGCCAATGAAACCGGGGAAAGACGCTCTTCCTGTCTCCAAGAGGGTGAACTTGTTGTTTTATCTTGCCATACCAACACAGCCTTTAGCTGAGATGCCCAGTAATACAACAGGAAGTCAGGTAGAGTAAGCCCTCCTGAGTATGGTTTGAATAAAGGTGTGTGTTTCATGCTGGGGGGGGGGGGGATCCCTTTCCACAGAAATGAAGAGACCCTGTTAAGTTGTTTGAAAAAAACATTGGCAATAGGAAAGGGTTAGGTTTTGAAAAGGTACAAGAATTGTGGTAATATATTCATCTTTACACAATTGACCTGCCATCTATCTAATTCTTCTTCAACCTTTTTTTAGAAGTGGAGTATAGTTCAGTTGATATGTCTTAATAATTTCAGAAGGAATTTGCTATCCCTGATATGTCATTTTCTGAAGTCTCCAAAGAAAATGGCTGGTTTAAAATGTGGTTCTGCATAGCTGCCCTGTTAAAAGACACGATTATACTCTTCAATATTTTTAATTTAATATCCTGAAAAGGTCCCATATTCTTTCAGGATGTCAACTAATGCCCGGAGTGAGATTTCTGATTTGGTGAGGTAAAGCAGAATGTCATCAGCATATAGTGAGACCAGATGTTCACGCCCACCTCTACGAACACTATGATTGGATGAGATCTGAAAGCTTCTGCCAGTGGCTCTATAGCCAAAGAAAAAGAGGTCTAGCGGGACAACCCTGTCTTGTGCCACATGATAGAGAGAACTGTGAGGAAACGTTTCCATTGGTCAGGATCTGAGCTACCGGACATTTGTACAGTAATCTAATCAGACCCGACATACTGAGGTCCAATATTCATCCTCTGTAAAACTTCGAACAGGTTGTTCCGTTCTATGTTGTCAAAAGCTTTTTCCGCTTCTTAATGGGGCGGCAGGGTATCCTAGTGGTTAGAGCGTTGGACTAGTAACCGGAAGGTTGCAAGTTCAAACCCCTGAGCTGACAATGTACAAATCTGTCGTTCTGCCCCTGAACAGGCAGTTAACCCACTGTTCCTAGGCCGTCATTGAAAATAAGAATTTGTTCTTAACTGACTTGCCTAGTTAAATAAAGGTAAAAAATAAATAAAACATCTCTACATAACGCATAATATTAAATAATCTTCTGATATTATCAGGAGATGATCGGTTTCTTACAAAGCCTGTTTGTTCCCTGTCAACCAAGTCAGGAAGAACCTTATCTAGTCTTAACAGCAATGCATTTTTTGTTGCAAGAATCTTATATGAAGTGTTCAATGAGATATTGGTCTATATGACCCACAAAGCAGAGAATCTTTCCCAGGTTTTAACAAAACTGTGATCAGTGCTTGTTCAAGTGCGTCAGAGCTTTTCTGTCTCTGTGGCAAGGTTAAATATATTGCAAAGAGGCTCAATTAGTTTGTGTTAAAAGGGTCTATAGAATTCAATAGGAAATCCCCCTGCAGTGTTGAAAATGGATTCCCCCCATTTCCTCAGATGTGATCTCTTTCTCCAAGTACTCTCTCTCCTCATCAGTTAAAGCTTGTCAATTGAGTTTGTTCAAAAACTCCTGCATTGTGGCAGGGGCATCCACTTTAGACTTGTACAATGTTTTCATAAAACTCCCTGTAGGCTAGATTCATTTCCTCAGGACGCTGAACAACTGTGTTATTGGGCAGCTTAATAGAGCCAATAACTCTAATAGCTTCCTCTCTCCTTATCTGCCAAGCAAGCAACTTCCCTGCTTTATCTCCATGTTCGTAGTAGTTTTGTTTTGTTCTCCTAAAAACGTTTTCTGCTTTGTGGGTCGTCAGGGTGTTATATTCCAATCTCTTTGATGACTCCACTATACAAACATTAGACTCAAATGTCTAATGAGGAACTGTTCATTTTCAAGAAATGTCTTTCTCCAACAAATCTACTTTTAGCCTTGTATGTCTGACGTATAAGGTAAACGAAATGATTAGCCCCTTCAGATATGCAACAACAGCTTCCCATAAAATTAGGGGGGTGGGGTGGGGGGGGTGCGCAGAGTTATTGGTGCTAAAAAGATATGTTGATATGAGTGTTCAGAAATCTTACAAATGTGTGGGATTATTTAGTAAATATGTGCCAAACCTCCACCACCTTGAGGGTGGCTGTGTTTTACTGATTGGTAATGAAGCCAGCAGGGCAGAATGATCTGATATAGATCTTGGTAAATACTTACACCCAGTAGTTAAACTTCCCTTGCCTGCAGGAATAAGAGAGAAGTCGATTCTAGACTAACTGTTATGGACAGGGAAGTAAAAGGAGTGTTCTTTTAACCTTTTTGGTTGTGAACTCAGGATGATGGTGATGATTCACTAATTGTCCCCATGTCATTGTTGAGGGATGAAAGTTATTGTCTGGTAAAGGTTATAGCTTGTCTTTTTTTCCTGTGCTGCATAGGTGCGTTTGACACCGCGCGGCACTGGTTTCAAGGGAGCCTTGGGGAATTCCGATTGGTTGACGTTTTGAGTGTGCGGCTGGTGACCTTAAACACATCCTGTTTTTGTTTTGTTTTTTTACATGCTCAAGTGGGGCTAAATAGTCCGGTCGTTATTGTTGACCATGTTTGTCGCTTTAATTCTACATTTATTTTGTGACTGAAAACATTTTCATGTTACAGGGAACAGTCAATGGACTTTTATACAATATACGTGTAATTTACAATTAACCTAATTCGGGTGATGCTATGCATAGCAGGTACAGCTATCTTAAAGACTAGTGCATCTTCGCTGTGTGCTTAGGGTTGTCGTCCTGATGGAAGGTGAACCTTCACCCCAGTCTGTGGTCCTGAGCGCTCTGGAGCAGGTTTTCATCAAGGATCTCTCTGTACTTTGCTCCGTTCATCTTTGCCTCGATCCTGACTAGTCTCCCAGTCCCTGACGCTAAAAAAAACATCCCCAATGCATGATGCTTCCACCACCATGCTTCACTGTAGGGATGGTGCCAGGTTACCGCCAGACTTGACACTTGGCATTCAGGCCAAAGAGTTTAATCTTGGTTTCATCAGACCAGAGGATCTTGTTTCTCATGGTCTGAGTCTTTTAGGTGCCTTTTGGCAAACTCCAAGTGGGCTGTCATGTGCCTTTTACTGAGGAGTGGCTTCCATCTGACCACTCTACCCTAAAGGCTTGATTGGTGGAGTGCTGCATAGATGGTTGTCCTTCTGGAAGGTTCTCCCATCTCTACAGTGGAACTCTGGGTGCTCTGTCAGTGACCACCGGGTTCTTGTCACCTCCCTGACCAAGGCCCTTCTCTCCCGATTGACCAGTTTGGCCTGGTGGCCAGCTCTAGGAAGTGTCTTGGTGGTTCCAAACTTCTTCCATTTAAGAATGATGGAGGCCACTGTTGTTGGGGACCGTCAATGCTGCAGACATGTTTTGTTACCCTTCCCCTTTGTGAGATGCAGAGTAGGTGAACGGATGATCACCGCATGTGTGGTTCCCACCATGACGGAGATGGTGTGGGGGAGCTTTGCTGGTGACACTGCAGAGATTTGCCATCCCATCTGGTTTGCCCTTAGTGGGACTATAATTTGTTTTTCAACAGGACAATGACTCACAACACACAAGGGTGATCCTCAACACTGGGGCCCCACAAGGGTGTGTTCTGAGCCCTCTCCTGTACTCCCTGTTCACCCATGACTGCGTGGCCATGCACACCTCCAACTCAATCATCAAGTTTGCAGACGACACTACAGTGGTAGGCTTGATTACCAACAACGACGAGACGGCCTACAGGGAGGAGGTTAGGGCCCTCGGAGTGTGGTGTCAGGAAAATAACCTCGCACTCAACGTCAACAAAACAAAGGAGATGATCGTGGACTTCAGGAAACAGCAGAGGGAGCACCCCCCTATCCACAACGACGGGACAGTAGTGGAGAGGGTAGTAAGTTTTAAGTTCCTCGGCATACACATCACAGACAAACTGAATTGGTCCACCCACACAGACAGTGTGGTGAAGAAGGCACAGAGGCGCCTCTTCAACCTCAGGAGGCTGAAGAAATTTGGCTCTTCACCAAAAGCACTCTCAAACTTTTACCAATGCACAATTGAGAGCATCCTGTCGGGCTGTATCACCGCCTGGTACGGCAACTGCTCCGCCCACAACCGTAAGGCTCTCCAGAGGGTAGTGAGGTCTGCACAACGCACCACCGGGAGCAAACTACCTGCCCTCCAGGACACCTACAGCACCCGATGTCACAGGAAGGCCATAAAGATCATCGAGGACAACAACCACCCGAGCCACTGCCTGTTCACCCCACTATCATCCAGAAGGCAAGGTCAGTACAGGTGCATCAAAGCTGGGACAGAGAGACTTAAAAACAGCTTCTATCTCAAGGCCATCAGACTGTTAAACAGCCATCACTAACATTGAGTGGCTGCTGCCAACATACTGACTCAACTCCAGCCACTTTAATATTGGAAAAATTGATGCAAAAATGTATCACTAGCCACTTTAATCAATGCCACAAGCATTTCGCAACACTCGCATTAACATCTGCTAACCATGTGTATGTGACCAATAACATTTGATTTGACCTCCAGGCTGTGTAAGGGCTATTTGACCAAGGAGAGTGCTGCATCAGATGACCTGTCCTACACAATCACCTGACCTCAACCCAATTGAGATGGTTTGGGGTGAGTTGGACTGCAGAGTGAAGGAAAAGCAGACAAGTGCTCAGAATATGTGGGCTCCTTCAAGATGGTTTGAAAAGCATTCCTCATGAAGCTGGTTGAGAGAATGCCAAGAGTCTGTAAAGCTGTCATCAAGGCAAAGGGTGGCTACTTTGAAGAATCTCAAATATAACATTTATTTTGATTTGTTAAACACTTTCTTGGTTACTATATGAATCCTCTTTAGTGGGGAGAAAGCCATCATCTTGTGTTGTGTGGGAGAAAGATTGGGAATGATCATTATTCTGTCATCTCCGTACTCTTCCTTTGCTCTGGCAGCTGAGAGGATGCAGACTGTGTCCTGGTACCATAGAAATGTAATGCACTGGGTGCATCCTGGCCAGGCAGCTGCCTCCGTAGGGTGCGATGGGTCCTCTCGATTTCCAGTGGGTGTGAGCAAGGAGGGAGACTTGGGGAATCAATTTTTATGAGGCGTTCATAAAGTGTCTCTTGGATTTTCCTTATTCCCTTTCTGAACCATGCTGGTGCTACTTCCGAGCAATTATCCTCCGAGGCCGAAGAAGGGCTGTCAGAAGGGGGCGCTTTTCCCTGCCTCTTCTGAGGCTTTGCAAGATTTGGCGTCTTTTGTTTTGGGCGATAAGAGACGTATTAACTTCCAATTATTATCGAACTGGTAAACCGTGTCAAAATGCCTCAACATTTTTCCGAAGTTTGAGGATGCTATGCAGATGCGTCTTGTTAGATCTTCACCATTGCTTAAAAACAGTTCTTACCTTTTTGTAGATAATAAATCCAATGTGAAACGTGATCACTGTAGTATCCTTAACTAACATTGGAAAAAGTCAATCCATTCTTCTCTAATTAAATATCTCCCTAATTTCTGAATTACGCTTGTAACATCGTCAGTAGGCTACAGTAACCTATGCTTCAGAGAGGGTGGGTGGGGGGGGGGGGGGGGCAGGTAGCCTGCACACCCACTGGCAAAGATTTCCAGCTGGTGGGCAGACTCTGGAATACGTTTCTGAGTGACAGAGGGAGGGCTTTGCATAGGCAAATGTGTTGTGATTTTTATGGGACTGGAAAAAAATGCCTGGACTGTAATATAAAGGTTTCCCGTGCTTTTAAAATGAAGGTTCTGTTCTGGAACAGTATACATCTCCTTTGGTTCAGGTTCTGTTCTGGAACAGTATACATCCCCTTTGGTTCGGGTTCTGTTCTGGAACAGTATACATCTCCTTTGGTTCAGGTTCTGTTCTGGAACAGTATACATCCCCTTTGGTTCGGGTTCTGTTCTGGAACAGTATACATCCCCTTTGGTTCGGGTTCTGTTCTGGAACAGTATACATCCCCTTTGGGTCGGGTTCTGTTCTGGAACAGTATACATCCCCTTTGGTTCGGGTTCTGTTCTGGAACAGTATACATCCCCTTTGGTTCGGGTTCTGTTCTGGAACAGTATACATCTCCTTTGGTTCGGGTTCTGTTCTGGAACAGTATACATCCCCTTTGGTTCGGGTTCTGTTCTGGAACAGTATACATCTCCTTTGGTTCGGGTTCTGTTCTGGAACAGTATACATCCCCTTTGGTTCGGGTTCTGTTCTGGAACAGTATACATCCCCTTTGGTTCGGGTTCTGTTCTGGAACAGTATACATCCCCTTTGGTTCGGGTTCTGTTCTGGAACAGTATACATCCCCTTTGGTTCGGGTTCTGTTCTGGAACAGTATGCATCCCCTTTGGTTCGGGTTCTGTTCTGGAACAGTATACATCCCCTTTGGTTCGGGTTCTGTTCTGGACCAGTATACATCCCCTTTGGTTCGGGTTCTGTTCTGGAACAGTATACATCCCCGTTGGTTCGGGTTCTGTTCTGGAACAGTATACATCCCCTTTGGTTCGGGTTCTGTTCCTCAAATAATTTGTATTATTTTCCTGTTTTCGGTTCTGTTCCCTGAACCGGTTCCAACCCTTGGTGTATGTGCCTGCCCACTTGTCTCTGTTGTTCTTTTAATGTGATGTGTTTACATGAATGTGTTTACATGTTATGTTGGAATTGAATGTGAATGTTTTCTCTAGTGATCTAAATATACCTTTTCTCTATTTCTTTAGTGCTGTTCCAATGGGAACCACAGCAAAGGAGGAAATGAACAAGTTCTGGGACAAAAACAACAAATTGAACCGACCCATGTCGCCACATATCACCATCTACCAGTAAGTTGGCTATGTGCATAATAATAATGAATAAATTAAGAAACTCTCACACTGCACCTCAGCAATGGCTGTGTCAAATTTAAATTGTGAAAGGGTGCTCGTCTGATTGTCCTCTCCATAGTCTCCAGGCCGTTTCAGAGATCACTCCAATAGGAATACAATACACACAGCTTTGATTCGGTGCCTTGTGACATTGTTTATGGATCAGGGGAGCAAGTACCTTTTTTTAAACCTCAAAACAACCACTCAGGCGCTCCTCGCAAGAAAATGAACTCATTATTATGGGTGTAATTGTTCATCAAACCCAGGGTTCGGTACAAATTGCGTTTTTTGGGGGGTTAAGGTTCTGTTTCGGTACAGCGGGAAAATTAAATGCCAGCTGTTAATGTAGTTCATTAAGATTTCAAACTAATCCCAGGATCTTGAGCTATATAATGTAGGGCCAATTTTTTTATTTATTTTTTTTTACACAGGTTTCTGTTTTTTTCCTGGTTTTCACTCTCCAAAATCAATCATCTCTTAAAATCACACTTTTCAAAAATATAATAACATCATTGTGTGTTCTACATCAACAACACTTAAACCACCAGGGGACCATTTCTGAGGTCTGGGGGAAAAATTTAAGGCATTTTTGGGTGTAGATACCCTTTTATTATTCTGCCAGGTATGTGTCGTCTACTTTGTAGTTTAATATTTTAAATTGAGAAGCCTTTTCATCTACCAGAAGCCTGTTGTCATTAGCATCATCGCTAACGGCTACACAAAGTGGTAGACACACACAGAGAGAGAGGGGCATTCCCACACCCTTGCCTTCTTCAGAAAGCTAAAGGAACATACCAAATGAATTCAATACATTTAGTTGATTCCTTACTAAGTTCAATACATTTTTGCTTCTACTGGGCGCTTTAAACAACAATGAACGTGGTGGGGGTCGATATCGTACAGAACTACTTCCCCAGCTGCGCCTCACAAAAGCATAGCTTGAAATGCGCCAATTAGTCATTTTTAGCAGAATAGCCTACAATGTTTTTTCAGCTCAGATTTACTCAAGGCATAAAATGCAGTGTAGGCATAGCCTTTAGGCCTAGTGGATTACAGTGGGCGTAGCCTTTAGGCCTAGTGGATTACAGTGGGCGTAGCCTTTAGGCCTAGTGGATTACAGTGGGCGTAGCCTTTAGGCCTAGTGGATTACAGTGGGCGTAGCCTTTAGGCCTAGTGGATTACAGTGGGCGTAGCCTTTAGGCCTAGTGGATTACAGTGGGCGTAGTCTTTAGGCCTAGTGGATTACAGTGTGGGCCTAGTGGATTACAGTGTGGGCCTAGTGGATTAGTGTGGGCGTAGCCTTTGGGCCTAGTGGATTACAGTGTGGGCCTAGTGGTTAACAGTGTGGGCGTAGCCTTTGGGCCTAGTGTTTTACAGTGTGGGCCTAGTGGATTACAGTGTGGGCGTAGCCTTTGGGCTTAGTGGATTACAGTGTGGGCCTAGTGGTTTACAGTGTGGGCGTAGCCTTTGGGCCTAGTGGTTTACAGTGTGGGCCTAGTGGATTACAGTGTGGGCGTAGCCTGTGGGCCTAGTGGATTACAGTGTGGGCGTAGCCTTTGGGCCTAGTGGTTTACAGTGTGGGCGTAGTGGATTACTGTGTGGGTGTAGCCTTTGGGCCTAGTGGTTTACAGTGTGGGCCTAGTGGATTACAGTGTGGGCCTAGTGGTTAACAGTGTGGGCGTAGCCTTTGGGCCTAGTGTTTTAGTGTGGGCCTAGTGGATTACAGTGTGGGCGTAGCCTTTGGGCCTAGTGGTTTACAGTGTGGGCCTAGTGGTTTACAGTGTGGGCGTAGCCTTTGGGCCTAGTGGTTTACAGTGTGGGCGTAGCCTTTGGGCCTAGTGGTTTACAGTTTGGGCCTAGTGGATTACAGTGTGGGCGTAGCCTTTGGGCCTAGTGGTTTACAGTGTGGGCGTAGTCTTTGGGCCTAGTGGATTACAGTGTGGGCCTAGTGGTTAACAGTGTGGGCGTAGCCTTTGGGCCTAGTGGATTACAGTGTGGGCCTAGTGGTTTACAGTGTGGGCGTAGCCTTTGGGCCTAGTGGTTTACAGTGTGGGCCTAGCCTTTGGGCCTAGTGGTTTACAGTGTGGGCCTAGTGGTTAACAGTGTGGGCGTAGCCTTTGGACCTAGTGGATTACAGTGTGGGCCTAGTGGTTAACAGTGTGGGTGTAGCCTTTGGACCTAGTGGTTTACAGTGTGGGTGTAGCCTTTGGACCTAGTGGTTTACAGTGTGGGCGTAGCCTTTGGGCCTAGTGGTTTACAGTGTGGGCGTAGCCTTTGGGCCTAGTGGTTTACAGTGTGGGCGTAGCCTTTGGGCCTATTGGATTACAGTGTGGGCGTAGCCTTTGGGCCTAGTGGATTACTGTGTGGGCGTAGCCTTTGGGCCTAGTTGTTTACAGTGTGGGCGTAGCCTTTGGGCCTAGTGGATTACTGTGTGGGCGTAGCCTTTGGGCCTAGTGGATTACAGTGTGGGCCTAGTTGTTTACTGTGTGGGCGTAGCCTTTGGGCCTTGTGGTTTACAGTGTGGGCGTGGCCTTTGGGCCTAGTGGTTTACAGTGTGGGCGTAGCCTTTGGGCCTATTGGATTACAGTGTGGGCGTAGCCTTTGGGCCTAGTGGATTACTGTGTGGGCGTAGCCTTTGGGCCTAGTTGTTTACAGTGTGGGCGCAGCCTTTGGGCCTAGTGGATTACAGTGTGGGTGTAGCCTTTGGGCCTAGTTGTTTACAGTGTGGGCCTAGTTGTTTACAGTGTGGGCGTAGCCTTTGGGCCTAGTGGTTTACAGTGTGGGCGTAGCCTTTGGGCTTAGTGGATTACAGTGTGGGCCTAGTGGTTTACAGTGTGGGCGTAGCCTTTGGGCCTAGTGGATTACAGTGTGGGTGTAGCCTTTGGGCCTAGTTGTTTACAGTGTGGGCGTAGCCTTTGGGCTTAGTGGATTACAGTGTGGGCCTAGTGGTTTACAGTGTGGGCGTAGCCTTTGGGCCTAGTGGATTACAGTGTGGGCCTAGTGGATTACAGTGTGGGTGTAGCCTTTGGGCCTAGTGGTTTACAGTGTGGGCGTAGCCTTTGGGCCTAGTGGTTTACAGTGTGGGCGTAGCCTTTGGGCCTAGTGGTTTACATTGTGGGCGTAGCCTTTGGGCCTAGTGGATTACAGTGTGGGCCTAGTTGTTTACTGTGTGGGCGTAGCCTTTGGGCCTAGTGGTTTACAGTGTGGGCGTGGCCTTTGGGCCTAGTGGTTGTTGTTGTCTTCCATATACACTATTTTTGTAAGTATTCATTCGGACTCACAGTTCAAACAGAAACCGAGGTCCCTGTACCAAACGGTTCGGTAGGAATACGTGTACCGTTCCAACCCTACTAATTATGTAAAGAGCCTTTTATTGATTTTGCTCTTAACAGTGGATGGGTTAGATATTACCATTGGGTCACGTGACCAGGTAAAACACAAGGGACCTATCTTTAGGTATTGACAGGGTTTATATCCAGTGTGAACTACAAATGCTGTGTTTGTATACTGTACATGTGCCTTGCCGTGTGTTGTCATGGTACCCTGTGTCTTGTCGTGTGTTGTCATGGTACCCTGTGTCTTGTCGTGTGTTGTCATGGTACCCTGTGTCTTGCAGGTGGTCGGTGCCTATGATGATGTCCATCACACACAGAGGCACGGGAGTTGGACTCAGTGGAGGTATAATTAATATACTAACCTCTTACAGCACACTCCAGGGTCAACCTTTCCCTGAACCATTATTGTGGGTAATTCAAAAACTGACCCCAAGATCAACGTCTAGTGGCAACTTCACCCTACTCCTCTTTTCATTTTTTATTTACCTTTATTTAACTAGGCAAGTCAGTTAGGAACAAATTCTTATTTTCAATGATGGCCTAGGAACAGTGGGTTAACTACCTTGTTCAGGGCAGAACGACAGATTTGTACCTTGTCAGCTCGGGGATTCAATCTTGCAACCTTTCGGTTACTAGTCCAACGCTCTAACCACTAGGCTACGCTGCATGGAAAAGACCACAAGATCACAGTCCTAAAAACATAATGTTGTCCCCTGTCTTTCAGGTATATCGGCGTTTGCTCTCTTAGCGTTGGTGTTGCCAGATAGCTACCCTTACTACCTTGACCTGATCCACTCCCTGTCCATTGGCCCTGCTCTACTCGGCCTAGCTAAGTTTGGCATTGCCTTCCCTCTGTCCTACCACACCTTGAATGGAATCCGCCATCTGGTAAGTAAAGTCCACAGCGCGTAACACTAGGTCATTGCCTTAAAACTAATATAGTTCTATGTTAGTCCTGGTTGATGTCTGTCCTTTAATGTATCCTCCTTTTCTTTCTCTCGTTCTTTACTGTTCTTTTTGTCTCTCTCTCTCTCTCTTTCTGTCTCTCTCTCTCTCCTGTGTCTTTCTCTCCTGTGTCTCTATCTGTCTCTCTCTTCTCTCTCTCTTTCTGTCTCTCTCATGTGTCTCTCTCTGTCTCTCTCTTTCTGTCTCTCTCTCTCCTGTGTCTTTCTCTCCTGTGTCTCTATCTGTCTCTCTCTTCTCTCCCTCTTTCTGTCTCTCTCCTGTGTCTCTCTCGCCTCTTTCTGTCTCTCTCTCTCCTGTCTCTCTCCTGTCTCTCTCTTTCTGTCTGTCTCGTCTCTCTCTCTCTCCTGTCTCTCTCCTGTCTCTCTCTTTTCTGTCTCTCTCTCCTCTCTCGCTCTTTCTGTCTCTCTCGCTCTTTCTGTCTGTCTCTCTCTCTCTGTCTCTCTCTCTCTCTTTCTGTCTCTCTCTCGCCTCTCTTTCTGTCTCTCTATCTCTCCTGTCGCTCTCTGTCTAAGTTCTGGGACAGTGGTAAGGGATTTACGCTTCCTGAGGTGTATCGCTCGGGCTACGTGGTCATCGCGCTGTCAATACTGACCTCCATTGCTGCCATTGCATACATGTGAGCAGCGCGGTGGAGAAACGGAGGCGGAGAGAGTATGGAGTGAGGTGATGAAGGGGTTGTTTTGTTTGTTATATATTCTGCTCTTTGTGTCACCAACACAGTAATTGAATGGATAAATGTATAAATACATCAAATGTTTTGTGGTTTTTATCATGGAAAGGTTTATCCTGGTCAATCGGTTAACATGGTCCCCGGGGTAGACGTAACATAATACATGTAAATCACTCAATTACTACGTTATGCTATGTTTCTTATGGTATATATTAATTTGTGGATGTTTCGCATTGGGTATGTTATAAATTGGAATTTGTATAATATGTTACAAATTTGCAAAACATATATGTTAAGAATTCTAATTCGAATTCGAATTCTAATGTTGGGTAGATTTAGGGGTGAAAGGAATATCTTTAAAAATTCATAAGTAGTTGCTAAAATTGTCCGTGATTAGTTTCAAACACTCATTCATTATTTGGGTTGCTAGATGTTCACGTTATTCACCCATCCAACCACTCTACTTTCATTGTTGCCTTAAGTAACCTTCTGTAACCATATCAAATATCACCTTTTATGTAACCATATCAAACGTATCATATCATACTAATTTGAGGGTGCCGGATTTAGATGTACTATGTTATGTCTAGTCTATGAGACCAGGCTGGCTGTGCTCAAGTTTAATGTCAAGTGAAATGCATGTAATATATTAGTGAAATCAATTAAACAGAATGGGTGCTACAAAATGACAGTGTTGTGTGATGGAAGAAATGAAACCAAAATATTGGAAAGATGACCCTAACATCACCCGGTTTGTTATCTAACTGAATATGATTACATTTTTATCACCAATTATGGGAGGAACAATGATGTCAACAGCACAAACGGCTCCCTATGAAGTGCACTACTTTTGACTTGATGCCCATTGGGCTCTGTTCAAAAGTAGTGCACTATGTGGGGAAACGGGGGTGCTATTTGGGATAAGAGTTACCTCATCATGTGTCCTAAATCTGTCACCTGTGATGTCATTTATCTGCAATAGATCCTCATGTAGATCACCCAGAGCATCAAATCACCAGTAATGCCACTTTGCCAGTCAGATCTTACTCTTGTGTGTCAGCTCCAGTCATTTCTGTCTACAGTAGCCCTCTCCGGGAGAACTTTTGTCTCCATCCGAGTCCATTACGTTGTTTTCTCTCCACCAACAGCGTTTTGGGTAGAAAAAAGGCAGCCTGTGACTTGAGTTATGTTTTTTTCTGAAATATTGATGACTTCTCCCCGCAGTTTGTGTGCAGCATTTTCCACTGTGGATATGAGTCTTTACTCCACGAGGTCATTAACACCTGCGTGTTATTGGATGTGCGCACAATTATGTTTGAAACGATTGATGTTTTCTGAACTAGCTACAAAGTTGCCTGAGGCTTCAGCTCCCACTGAGCCACACAGGAGCTCCTTCTGCACCTAATCATGTTTGGTTTGTTGCAGTCTGAAGGGAATACCATGTTGTGACTTAATGGTGGGCCTCAACCTTAGTGTGTGTGCATGCGCCGAGTGTCTTAAATAATACCCTATTCCCTTTTGGTCAAATGTAGTGCACTACATAGGGAATAGGTTGCCATTTGGAATACGGGGCCTGTGTGTGCACAGTCGATGACGAATGTAACACAATGAAAGACCCACCTACTGTTCCAATATTATTTCGTAACAGTGAAATGTTGTCCCATGGGGCGGAACCTGCTTTGGTAAATACATTATCAATGAGATGGTCAACACGATAACTTATACGCTGAGTGTACAAAACATTAAGAACACCTTCCTGATATTGAGTTGCACAGCCCCTCTTTCGCCCCTCAGAACATGTTCAATTCGCTGGGACATGGACTCTACAAGGCATCAATCCCCACAGTTGTGTCAAGTTGGCTGAGTGTCTTTCGGGTGGTGGACAATTCTTGATACACATGGGGAAAGTGTTGAGCGTGAACAACCCAGCAGCGTTGCAATTCGTGACACAAACCGGTGCGTCTGGAACCTACTACCATACCCCGTTCAAAGGCACTTAAATATTTTATTGCCCATTCAACCTTTGAATTGCACACATACACAATCCATGTCTCAATTGTCTCGAGGCTTAAAAATAATTTAATCAGTCTCCCCTTAATCTACACAGATTGAACAAGTGACATCAATAAGGGATCATAGCTTTCACCTGTGTTCATTTGGTCAGTCCGTCATGAAAAGGGCAGTTTTCTGCACTTAATTATATTGTCCTTTTGCATTTGTGCATTTTCAGAAGAACACACATTGCCAACATGATTGCTTAGTATGATTGTTGCAAATGTCCTTTCTAATACTGCAGGAAAATTCAGATCTGGACTTGAAGACTGTTCGCTTTCTTCCTTTGTAATCAAGAACTGATTTCCACCTGGGAGGACACTAAATGGGTGCAATAGTATATCATAAAAAATGATGGAACACTGATTTGCATGATGGAACACTGATTTGCATGATGGAACACTGATTTGCATGATGGAACACTGATTTGTATTCCTTCATTTTTGTAATCCAATCATACATGGCCAACTGTAAAAGCTGAAGTGCTCAGCCCTAGGCTATTTATATCCTGTATATTGTCATGTTTTTGTGTGTGAAAATGTATAGTTTCTTCATTCTCAATGGAAGCACAGAGTAGGCTACCTGACACCGTTTAGTTTGCTGAAAGAGGAGTGAGAGCTCATTTTATCGGATGCTTTTCTGATATTTACAAGTTATTACATTATTACAAATACACTTATAATCATATTTTACAGATGGAGCCCTCTGTGTTGGGCGATCATGTCACATGACCTGGGTTTTAACCTTAAAATAAAAAGCTTTTTCATTACTCTCCCCTTTTCATGTCAGATCCATCCTCAGACAATTTCTTTCATTTTTTTTGTGTAATTATCTTTTCCGGAAAAGGCATAAAAAAAAATCAAGTTTAAAATGTAGTTCATGTGACATGATAGCCAGAAACACAGGTCCATGTTTATAGAGCACATATATTGGTCTGCATTACATACATTTTTCTCTGAGGCTGAAGATATTCGGCTTGGCCCGTAAGACCCTCACAAACCTTTACAGATGCACAATTGAGAGCATCCTGTCGAGCTGTATCACTGGCTGGTACAGCAACTGCACCGCCCGCACCCGCAGGGCTCTCCAGAGGGTGGTGCGGTCTGCCCAACGTATCACCGGGGGCAGACTGCCTGCCCTCCAGGACACCTAGAGCACCCAATGTCACAGGAAGGCCAAAAGATCATTAAGGACATTAACCACCCGAGCCACGACCTGCCCACCCCGCTATCATCCAGAAGGTGAGGTCAGTACAGGTGCATCAAAGCTGGCACCGAGGGAATGAAAAACAGCTTATTTTCAAGGCCATCAGACTCTTAAATAGCCATCACCAGCCAGCAACCACCCGGTTACTCAACTCTGCACCGTCGAGGCTGCTGCCCTTTGTACATAGACATGGGATCACTGCAATTTAATAATGGAACAGCAGTCACGTTAATGTTTACATACCGTTTTACTCATGTCCTATGTATATATTCTACTGTACTGTAGTCAATCCCGCTCCGACTACGCTCATCCTAATATTTATATATTTCTTAATTCCGTTATTTTACTTTTAGATTTGTGTGTATTGTTGTGAATTGTTAGATACTGCTACACTGTTGGAGCTAGGAACTAAAGCATTTCGCTACACCTGCAATAACATTGCTAATTTTGTGTATGTGACCAATACAATTCGATTTGATTTATAGATTACATCAAAGACGTTCGTTTATCCCTCAGATGAAACAAACAGAGACATATGTCGCCATCTTGGCGCTGAATAGTGATGCGCACCTATCGGTCTGTCCGGGAAAAGCAGCCAAGTGGTCCTGATGCTGCGTTATGTCATGAGGATGGTCAATACCGTTATAAAAGCGGAATATAAACACGCTTTTCATCCAATGGTGAGGCTCAGTCTCTGTGGCGCAATGGAATAGCGCGCTGGACTTCTAATCCAGAGGCTCCGGGTTCGAGTCCCGGCAGAGATGGGTTTGCTAAGGAGCTGGTCTGCTTTTTAGAAAAAATAAATTTACTAAATTGGCCAATTGAAGCATAATTTTTATTGCATTATAAAAGCAATTCTGTCCATTCGAATGTATGCTTAGTATCCAAATGTGGCGCTGGATACACGGCTAGATAATGCCATTTTTATTTAAAATTAAACATGTAATCTCCATAACAGATAGATGCTTTTGGGTTTCTCCCGCCCACACATTGTATTCCATTTACAATCAGTTCTCATCGCAGCACCGGGGTATCGTTATCAGTGACGTATGCACAATGCATGCTGCACTCGGTAGGCTGACTCTCCTCATCAAACACTTTACCTCGGAAGACTACAGCTTCAGCTCAACATTTTGTTAAGTCCCGACACCCATCTCTTTCCATTCACCCCCCTCTCCCCTCCACCACGTATCATTTCTTTCATGTGATCTGAATTCATTCACACATTCATCCACAAGTCAATATAATATATAATAGGCTATAGGCCTACCCTCTCGGACTGCCAGTATGTGAGAAATTATGATAATTTTAAATATAGGCAATAATGAGTGTCTTTTAATTATACATTTGGTCTAAGTTATATTTTACAAAACAATTAACAAAAACACACATTGAACATGGGACTCATTACAAACACGCACGCGCCCGTGTGCAAATGTTTTTTTAGTTTTTTAATTGCACAAATTAAATAGTAGACCATTCTAGGTCTAAATCATCATCATAATAGTCATCATAATCTCTAAAAAGCCCAAATGACATATAGGACACTATGTTGCTGATGAGGATACATACAGGAAAGAGCGCGCAACGACAACTCGTGGCGGTGCGCTTCTGTTTTCAGCACCTGGAGCTGTCCTGCACTCTCATGCCGCGTCAGTGACTTTTTGTTGTTGCTGTATAGAGCCTTGAATTTCAGTCTTCTCTAACAGCGAATTCAACAACCACATTTGAATTATAACGGATGTATAAAAGCTGGAATGAGTAGGCATAAGAAGGCCTGTGTCTATATTTAATTTTAAACAGAGGCATTACATTTAGCAAAAAACATTCCTGCTGCTACTTCAGCTGTCTGGTGATCCCCTCTCCTATCTCCGCCCAGTTTAAGATGGATTTTTTTCCTGCCTTCTGCTTGTCGCCTATGGTGATAGGGCTTTTCGTGCCTCCGCGCCAGCCACCATTTTAACCCCATGTCTCCCCCTACACACGAACTAATCCGCATGCAAAACTAATCCTTAATCCCCTCGCGAGTTGAACGCCCCCCACCCCACCCTCCTCCACTGAACACCCACCAACCAGTACAGTCTGTCGGGCCTTGAGCGTTGTGACTCCACTCAGAAAGACAACGTCTCGCGCTGTCAGTCAAAAAGGCTACTCCCTAACGGAAAGCAGAGAAAAACATTGATTCATGACTGATGAAGCTAGACCTAACTCTTATCTATGGGCATTGGGGACTAGCCTACTACCACTAACTAGGCTATTACATCTATAATAATAGAGAAACTAGATAAAATAAGAACAATTCAGAAAAAACAATTAGCCTATTATTTTTCGATGATATGACAAATAACATATTTGGGCATAGGATACAGTCTATATGAATATGACATCTCAGTTTTTCTTTCTCCAATATACACTATATGACCAAAAGTATGTGGACACCTGGTTGTCTAAAATCTCATTCCAAAATCACAGCCTCCACTCTTCTGGGAAGGCTTTCTACTAGACGTTGGAACATTGCTGCGGGGACTTACTTCCATTCAGACACAAGAGCAATAGTGAGGTCGCGCACTGATGTTGGGCGATTAGACCTGGCTCGCAGTCGGCCTTACGATTCATCCCAAAGGTGTTTGATGGGGTTGAGGTCAGGGCTCTGTGCAGGCCAGTCAAGGTCTTCCACACCAACCTTGACAAACCATTTCTGTATGGAACTCACTTTGTGCACGGGGGCATTGCTATGCTGAAACAGGAAAGGGGCTTCCCCAAGCTGTTGCCACAAAGTTGGAAGCACAAAATCGTTTAGAATGTCATTGCATGCTGTAGCATTAATATTTCCCTTCACTGGAACTAAGAGGCCTAGTCCGAACCATGAAAAACAGCCCAGGCCATTATTCCTCCTCCACCAAACGTTATAGTTGGCACTCTGCGTTCTGGCAGGTAACGTTCTCCTGGCATCCGCCAAACACAGATTCGTTCGTCGGACTGACAGATTGTGAAGTGTGATTCATCACTCCAGAAAACACGTTTACACTGGTCCAATGGTGACACTCCAGCTGATGCTTGGCATCGTACATGGTGATCTTAGGCTTGTGTGCAGCTGCTCGGTCATGGAAACCCATTTCATGAAGCTCCCAATGAACAGTTCTTTGTGCTGATGTTGCTTCCAGAAAACAGTTTGGAACTCGGTAGTGATTATTGCAACAGAAGACAGACGATTTTTAAGCACAACATTGGCAGTCCCCTTCTCTGAGCTTGTGTGGCCGACCACTTTGCGGCTGAGCTGTTGTTGCTCCTAGATGTTTCTACTTCACAATAACAGCACTTACAATTGACCCGGCAGCTCTGTTTGTCTGTGGAGATTGCATGGCCTGTGGTCGATTTTATACACCTGTCAGCAACGGGTGTGGCTGAAATATCCGAATCCACAGATTTGAAGGGGTGTCCACATACTTTTTTTCATAGTGTATCTATTTCTATCTGCCCTGCATGTATATCCCTCTCCCAGGCAGTATGCTCTTGCCCTCTTATCCGAATGGTACGGGCCAAATCGTATTAAAGTCCCCTCCCCCTCGCTCCCTCCCCCTCCACACGCCACCTCCTTTCTTTCAGACAGACTGTTTTTGCTGCAGTAAACGGTAGCCGTGGAGAGAGAGAGAGGGAACAGCTAGAAAAACAACAATCCGAAGAAGGAAGGAAAAAGTCAATATAGACAGATCCAGGGAGGCATCAGAGCAAGCGCCAGTTTTCCTGCAATACAGGGACCACTTCCAGAACCAACGGTGACAAATAGCCTATCCGTTCAGGATCGAGAATCCAGAGGCAGGCCTATTTCGGTGTGTATACTGTTATGTCCCTAACAATATTACTGTTGTTGGCTGTGTCCGGGCTGTAACAAACGATCGACACCTGTCACTGTTGTAAATACTATGCTTTCGTGTCCTGGAATGTTCCTGCGTGCGCCTCACCCAGTTGCCTAGGCTACTGGCAGGTGCTGGAGATAAAGCATTATCTTGACCCGGGAATACAATACTAGACGCGTTGTATAATTTAGTGCGAATATGCTTTTTGTTATTGGACTGTAGGCTACGTTATGCCTCGCCATCTCTCCCCTCCCTTTCCTGCATGCAAGGCTTTTATCATTGGTCGTGTTACTACAATCTACAACGGTGTGCGCCTTCATTTCTACGTATAGGCAGGCTAGGGAAAGGAGGAGGCACGATAAACCATACCGGGCTCCTTCCTCGTTTCTACGCGGCATCCAGCAGCATTGCAGGTGCCTTCTGGGCTGTAGCAGTGGTTCCCATCCTTTCCCGGTTACTGTAGCCTGCCACTAACTGCATGTAGCTCTGCCCGAGGACCCCTGAAGTACCCCCCCATGTGCATTTTACCAGCAGACCTATGGTCTCATGAGACTTCTCAAGTACCCCCTTTGGACAGGCCAAGTGCTCCTAGGGGTCCTAGTACCCAAGGTTGGGAACCACTGGACTATAGGACCTATCTTTAGATTGGATTTATCCAACCCCTTAAAGGTGGTGATCAGCACTAACGTTGTTCTACAAATCAGTTCTGTTTTTTCATCGGCACCCCCCCCCATCATATCCCCGCCCTATTCGCCCGCCCGTCCGTCCCACTGGCAACCTCTCTCTAGCCATGGCCCGCGCTGAACCGAATGGCGAAGGAGAATATCGAGGATAGATCCTAGCCTTGGCTCGGCCGCCATGTAAGGCTATTTCAGTGTGTGTGTGTGTGAGAGGCTGAGGGTATTATAGTGACACAGTGTGTGCTACATCTGTGTCATGTGAGGAGAGAAGCACCGTCAGGCAATTCTCAGCGGGCGACAGGTGCAAGCATTTTGCTGTCCATTCCGACGTTTTGCTTGGCCAACAAGGGGAATTTGGATTTGGTTCATTTGTGATATTTGTAATTAACTAGAGTTGTTTTGGGCCCAGAAAACATCCCACTTATACTCCAGAGCTTGAATACATTTAGACATCAATTGAATACATTTAGGGTAATGACAGCCCACACTGATTTTCCGCCCTTAGTGATTTAGAACGTTGCCTTTTACGGTGGTAGGCTCGATCACCGCGTCGCTCCCGGTACGATATGACACAGGCAGCAGATCTACGAAACCCACGGAGAAGCGCGTGAGCAACGATCTCCAAAAGTGCATTAAGCACCCGCCAACCGATCAGAACGCAACCAATTTATCCCGAACGGCTTGTTCTTGTTTTATCGACCTCCTCCGACAGGTAGCTCCAGTGCTACTCTCTTCTCCCCCCGCAGGTAACACTCCGGTGCTCCTCTCCCCCCGCAGGTAACACTCCGGTGCTCCTCTCCCCCCGCAGGTAACGAACACTCCGGTGCTCCCCCCGCAGGTAACACTCTGGTGCTCCTCTCCCCCCGCAGGTAACACTCCCGTGCTCCTCTCCCCTGCACCCTGCCTAAACCTCCCGAGGATTGAGACGAACCAACCAACCATGGCATTCCCTTCTTACCTGGTCCCAAATCTATGGACTCTGAGTTTATTGACACTACTGGCAGCCTCTGTTCAGAGCAACTTCATTGTCTTTGGTAAGAATCTCTCTCATTACCTCTAGGATAGTCTCACCCTTCTCTACTCTCACCCTTCTCTACTCTCACCCTCTTCTACTCTCACCCTCTTCTACTCTCACCCTCGTCTACTCTCACCCTCGTCTACTCTCACCCTCGTCTACTGTCACCCTCGTCTACTGTCACCCTCTTCTACTGTCACCCTATTCTACTCTCACCCTATTCTACTCTCACCCTCTACTGTCACCCTCCTCTACTCTCAACCTCCTCTAGTCTCACACTCTTCTAGTCTCACCCTCTTCTAGTCTCACCCTCTTCTAGTCTCACCCTCTTCTAGTCTCACCCTCCTCTAGTCTCACCCTCGTCTAGTCTTCTCTACTGTCACCCTCCTCTACTCTCACCCTCCTCTACTCTCATCCTCTCCTGTGACCCTCCTCTCCTCTACTGTCACCCTCTTTTACTCTCAACCTCCTCTAGTCTCACACTATTCTAGTCTCACCCTCTTCTAGTATCACCCTCTTCTAGTCTCACCCTCCTCTAGTCTCACCCTCTTCTAGTCTCACCCTCCTCTAGTCTCACCCTCTTCTAGTCTTCTCTACGGTCACCCTCCTCTACTGTCACCCTCCTCTACTGTCACTCTCCTCTACTGTCACCCTCCTATACTCTCATCCTCTTCTACTCTCACCCTTTTCCAGTTTCACCCTCCTCTACTACTCTCATCCTTCTCTACTCATCTTCTACTGTCACCCTCCTCTACTGTCACCCTCCTCTACTGTCACCCTCCTCTACTGTCACCCTCCTCTACTGTCACCCTCCTAGTCTCACCCTCCTCTACTGTCACCCTCCTCTACTCACACCCTCCTAGTCTCACCCTCTTCTAGTCTTCTCTACTGTCACCCTCCTCTACTCTCACCCTCCTCTACTCTCATCCTCTCCTGTGACCCTCCTCTCCTCTCCTGTGACCCTCCTCTCCTCTACTGTCACCCTCTTCTACTGTCACCCTCCTCTACTCTCAACCTCCTCTAGTCTCACACTCTTCTAGTCTCACCCTCTTCTAGTCTCACTCTCCTCTAGTCTCACCCTCTTCTAGTCTTCTCTACGGTCACCCTCCTCTACTGTCACCCTCCTCTACTGTCACTCTCCTCTACTGTCACCCTCCTATACTCTCATCCTCTTCTACTCTCACCCTTTTCAAGTTTCACCCTCCTCTACTACTCTCATCCTTCTCTACTCTAATCTTCTACTGTCACCCTCCTCTACTGTCACCCTCCTCTACTTTCACCCTCCTCTACTGTCACCCTCCTCTACGGTCACCCTCCTAGTCTCACCCTCCTCTACTGTCACCCTCCTCTACTGTCACCCTCCTACTGTCACCCTCCTCTACTCACACCCTCCTAGTCTCACCCTCCTCTACTGTCACCCTCTACTCTCACCCTACTCTACTGTCACCCTCTTAGTCTCACCATCCTCTACTGTCACTCTCCTCTACTGTCACCCTCTACTCTCACCCTTGTCTTCTGTCACCCTCCTCTACTGTCACCCTCCTCTACTGTCACCCTCGTCTAGTCTCACCCTCGTCTAGTCTCACCCTCGTCTATTCTCACCCTCCTCTACTCTCACCCTCTTCTACTCTCACCCTCGTCTACTCTCACCCTCGTCTACTCTCACCCTCGTCTACTGTCACCCTCGTCTACTGTCACCCTCGTCTACTTTCACCCTCTTCTACTGTCACCCTATTCTACTCTCACCCTATTCTACTCTCACCCTCTACTGTCACCCTCCTCTACTCTCAACCTCCTCTAGTCTCACACTCTTCTAGTCTCACCCTCTTCTAGTCTCACCCTCTTCTAGTCTCACCCTCTTCTAGTCTCACCCTCCTCTAGTCTCACCCTCTTCTAGTCTTCTCTACGGTCACCCTCCTCTACTGTCACCCTCCTCTACTGTCACTCTCCTCTACTGTCACCCTCCTATACTCTCATCCTCTTCTACTCTCACCCTTTTCCAGTTTCACCCTCCTCTACTACTCTCATCCTTCTCTACTCATCTTCTACTGTCACCCTCCTCTACTGTCACCCTCCTCTACTGTCACCCTCCTCTACTGTCACCCTCCTCTACTGTCACCCTCCTAGTCTCACCCTCCTCTACTGTCACCCTCCTACTCTCACCCTCCTCTACTCACACCCTCCTAGTCTCACCCTCTTCTAGTCTTCTCTACTGTCACCCTCCTCTACTCTCACCCTCCTCTACTCTCATCCTCTCCTGTGATCCTCCTCTCCTCTCCTGTGACCCTCCTCTCCTCTACTGTCACCCTCTTCTACTGTCACCCTCCTCTACTCTCAACCTCCTCTAGTCTCACACTCTTCTAGTCTCACCCTCTTCTAGTCTCACTCTCCTCTAGTCTCACCCTCTTCTAGTCTTCTCTACGGTCACCCTCCTCTACTGTCACCCTCCTCTACTGTCACTCTCCTCTACTGTCACCCTCCTATACTCTCATCCTCTTCTACTCTCACCCTTTTCAAGTTTCACCCTCCTCTACTACTCTCATCCTTCTCTACTCTAATCTTCTACTGTCACCCTCCTCTACTGTCACCCTCCTCTACTTTCACCCTCCTCTACTGTCACCCTCCTCTACGGTCACCCTCCTAGTCTCACCCTCCTCTACTGTCACCCTCCTACTGTCACCCTCCTCTACTCACACCCTCCTAGTCTCACCCTCCTCTACTGTCACCCTCTACTCTCACCCTACTCTACTGTCACCCTCCTAGTCTCACCATCCTCTACTGTCACTCTCCTCTACTGTCACCCTCTACTCTCACCCTTGTCTTCTGTCACCCTCCTCTACTGTCACCCTCCTCTACTGTCACCCTCGTCTAGTCTCACCCTCGTCTAGTCTCACCCTCGTCTATTCTCACCCTCCTCTATTCTCACCCTCCTCTATTCTCACCCTACTCTAGTCTCACCCTCCTCTTCTGTCACCCTCCTCTATTCTCACCCTCCTCTAGTCTCACCCTCCTCTTATGTCACCCTCCTCTAGTCTCACGATCCTCTATTCTCACCCTCCTCTATTCTCACCCTACTCTAGTCTCACCCTACTCTAGTCTCACCCTCCTCTTCTGTCACCCTCCTCTATTCTCACCCTCCTCTAGTCTCACCCTCCTCTTCTGTCACCCTCCTCTAGTCTCACCCTCCTCTTCTGTCACCCTCCTCTAGACTCTCAATCCTCTAGTCTCACCCTCCTCTATTCTCAGCCTCCTCTATTCTCAGCCTCCTCTAGTCTCACCCTCCTCTAGTCTCACGATCCTCTTGTCTCCCCCTCCTCTTCTCTCCCCCTCCTCTAGTCTCACGATCCTCTAGTCTCCCCCTCCTCTTCTCTCACCCTCCTCTAGTCTCACCCTCCTCTAGTCTTACCCTCCTCTTCTGTCACCCTCCTCTAGTCTCCCCCTCCTCTTCTGTCACCCTCCTCTAGTCTCCCCCTCCTCTTCTGTCACCCTCCTCTAGTCTCCCCTTCCTCTTCTGTCACCCTCCTCTAGTCTCCCCCTCCTCTTCTGTCACCCTCCTCTAGTCTCCCCCTCCTCTTCTGTCACCCTCCTCTAGTCTCCCCCTCCTCTTCTGTCACCCTCCTCTAGTCTCACGATCCTCTAGTCTCACCCTCCTCTAGTCTCATCCTCCTCTAGTCTCATCCTCCTCTAGTCTCCCCCTCCTCTTCTGTCACCCTCCTTTAGTCTCACGATCCTCTAGTCTCACCCTCCTCTAGTCTCATCCTCCTCTAGTCTCATCCTCCTCTAGTCTCATCCTCCTCTAGTCTCATCCTCCTCTAGTCTCATCCTCCTCTAGTCTCACCCTCCTCTAGTCTCATCCTCCTCTAGTCTCACCCTCCTCTAGTCTCATCCTCCTCTAGTCTCATCCTCCTCTAGTCTCATCCTCCTCTAGTCTCATCCTCCTCTACTGTCACCCTTCAGTTTTTAGTTGTTACTGTGTCATTACAAGTTAGTCACCAAGCTCCTTTCCCCCCGAACTCCAATGGAATTTTCTCTCACCCTCCTCTAGTCTCACCCTCCTCTAGTCTTACCCTCCTCTTCTGTCACCCTCCTCTAGTCTCCCCCTCCTCTTCTGTCACCCTCCTCTAGTCTCCCCCTCCTCTTCTGTCACCCTCCTCTAGTCTCCCCCTCCTCTTCTGTCACCCTCCTCTAGTCTCCCCCTCCTCTTCTGTCACCCTCCTCTAGTCTCACCCTCCTCTAGTCTCACCCTCCTCTAGTCTCATCCTCCTCTAGTCTCATCCTCCTCTAGTCTCATCCTCCTCTAGTCTCATCCTCCTCTAGTCTCATCCTCCTCTACTGTCACCCTTCAGTTTTTAGTTGTTACTGTGTCATTACAAGGTAGTCACCAAGCTCCTTTCCCCCTGAACTCCAATGGAATTTCTGCTATTGTTTTTGAAGAATGTGTGTGATTTACACTTGCACAGGTCTGTCTGTGTGTGACACACACACACACACACACACACACACACACACACACACACACACACACACACACACACACACACACACACACACTCGCGCATACAATAGGCTACACCCACATTATTGTGTAAGCCTGGCATGATCATTAGAGCCATAGAGGTTTGATTAGGAGAGCCCTCAATGGAGACAATATGTTACACACACTGCTCCCAGTGGACACACACACATCTATCAATAAAAAACCCTACGATTGGCAGGAAATCATCCTTTCATATTCATTGATTTGAGCAGTCATTGTTGACTGATGGGGGTTAGATACAAGCACACAGTTTCTCTCCCTGTTCTACATTACTATCCCACAGATTAACCACTGTAACAGTCCCACAGACTAACCACTGTTACAGTCCCACAGATTAACCACTGTAACAGTCCCACAGATTAACCACTGTAACAGTCCCACAGACTAACCACTGTTACAGTCCCACTAATCCCACAGATTAACCACTGTTACAGTCCCACAGACTAACCACTGTTGCAGTCCCACTAATCCCACAGACTAACCACTGTTACAGTCTCAGACTAACCACTGTTACAGTCCCACAGATTAACCACTGTTACAGTCCCACAGATTAACCACTGTAACAGTCCCACAGACTAACTACTGTTACAGTCCCACAGATTAACCACTGTAACAGTCCCACAGACTAACCACTGTTACAGTCCCACTAATCCCACAGATGAACCACTATTACAGTCCCACAGACTAACCACTGTTACAGTCCCACTAATCCCACAGATTAACCACTGTTACAGTCCCACAGACTAACCAC
Organism: Oncorhynchus mykiss; assembly: GCF_013265735.2. NCBI lineage: Eukaryota > Metazoa > Chordata > Actinopteri > Salmoniformes > Salmonidae > Oncorhynchus > Oncorhynchus mykiss. The sequence continues at coordinate 81,815,698 of NC_048572.1, forward strand.
TGTTACAGTCCCACAGACTAACCACTGTTACAGTCCCACAGACTAACTACTGTTACAGTCCCACAGACTAACCACTGTTACAGTCCCACAGACTAACCACTGTTACAGTCCCACAGACTAACCACTGTAACAGTCCCACAGACGAACCACTGTAACAGTCCCACAGACTAACCACTGTTACAGTCCCACAGACTAACCACTGTTACAGTCCCACAGACTAACCACTGTTACAGTCCCACAGACTAACCACTGTTACAGTCCCACAGACTAACCACTGTTACAGTCCCACAGACTAACCACTGTTACAGTCTCACAGACTCACCACTGTAACAGTCCCACAGACTAACCACTGTAACAGTCCCACAGACTAACCACTGTTACAGTCCCACAGACTAACCACTGTTACAGTCCCACAGACTAACCACTGTTACAGTCCCACAGACTAACCACTGTTACAGTCCCACAGACTAACCACTGTTACAGTCCCACAGATTAACCACTGTTACAGTCTCACAGATTAACCACTGTTACAGTTCCACAGATTAACCACTGTTACAGTCCCACATATTAACCACTGTTACAGTCCCACAGATTAACCACTGTTACAGTCCCACAGATTAACCACTGTTACAGTCTCACAGATTAACCACTGTTACAGTCCCACAGACTAACCACTGTTACAGTCCCACAGATTAACCACTGTTACAGTCTCACAGATTAACCACTGTAACAGTCCCACAGACTAACCACTGTAACAGTCTCACTAATCCCACAGACTAACCACTGTTACAGTCCCACAGACTAACCACTGTAACAGTCCCACAGACTAACCACTGTTACAATCCCACAGATTAACCACTGTTACAGTCCCACAGACTAACCACTGTTACAGTCCCACAGACTAACCACTGTTACAGTCTCACAGATTAACCACTGTTACAGTCTCACAGATTAACCACTGTTACAGTCCCACAGATTAACCACTGTTACAGTCCCACATATTAACCACTGTAACAGTCTCACTAATCCCACAGACTAACCACTGTTACAGTCCCACAGACTAACCACTGTTACAGTCTCACAGATTAACCACTGTTACAGTCTCACAGATTAACCACTGTTACAGTCCCACAGACTAACCACTGTTACAGTCCCACAGATTAACCACTGTTACAGTCCCACAGATTAACCACTGTTACAGTCCCACATATTAACCACTGTAACAGTCTCACTAATCCCACAGACTAACCACTGTAACAGTCCCACAGACTAACCACTGTTACAGTCTCACAGATTAACCACTGTAACAGTCCCACAGACTAACCACTGTAACAGTCCCACAGACTAACCACTGTTACAGTCTCACAGATTAACCACTGTAACAGTCTCACAGATTAACCACTGTAACAGTCTCACTAACACTACAAAACAGTACCCTATATCATTTTTTTTTTATATGTATACATTATTTACAAGTATATATTTTTGATGTATTTTGTATTTATTCAGACAGTAGGATACATAGATTTGGGGAGACAGAATCTTGGACTGGGGAGCGATCCCTGGTTTCCCATGCAGGGATTACATGTGGACTAGAGTTGGCAGTGTTACTTATTCAGCCCAACTCAGACACACAGTAGCCTATATTATCTCACGTCAATATGCTCACTCTTGCAGATGTGATGTGCACCCACACAGAACCCCAGGAATTTAAAAGCATGCAAACACACGCACCTACTTTAACTACATCAGCTGTTTTCACTGTCTGTTGTTGAATTATGCATAATTGTATTTTTTTTCTGTGCTTCTGCATGAGAAATGTGTATAGAGCAGTTGGAGGAGTGGCCAATGTGAGTCAGTGAGAAGCTGTACTGTATACTGCTGTGGGGTAGCAATGGTAAACAAATTTATGCAGATACTGAGATGAGGGCTCGTCCCAAGTGCCACCCTATTCCCTATATAGGGCACTACTTTTGACCAGGGCCAATAGAGCTCTGGTTAAAAGTAGTGCACTACGTCGGAAATAGGGTGGCACTTGGGATGTGACCGAGGTCAGTGTTGGGAACATGCTAATGAAATCAAATAGAAACGAAGATTGCAATTATCAAATTCAAGACATTGATGAGATGCAGAAAGATAATCAAGTCCTGATGTATGAACCTGAGAGGGCGTAGACCTTAAAATGTGTGTGATTCTTCACGTAGAGATTATTTTGGCAATTTAACACGAGTTTTGCAAAAAGGACTTCTCACATTCAGAAATATGTCACATTCGATTAGGGTTTGTATTGGTGCAGAATTGACCATGCAAGAACAAACCAATGGAATCACTGGCCCTTGTTGTTTGTAGCTAAGAGCGGTTTTGCACTACTGTCCATCAACTGGGACTCTGGTAAATCTGGTTGTCTAGTCGTTTTTTCTGTGATTGGTACATACATTAAATTAATGATTGAAATGTTTTTTTTGTTAAATGTAAAAAAAAATATGCAGTATAGCCATTGATTCTTGAATAATCTAGCTGATTTTTGGGCTTTACATTTCTCCAGACCCATCCTTCAGCTGTTTAGGGTTACTGCTTTGTTGTTTTTCTAATCTCAGATTGCCCCTTTTAAAAGGTACATCTGGTTTAATGTTGTGTGTCTGACCTAAACTATGACACAGCTGTGCTGCCTGGTAACTGGGTGCCTGGTAACTGGGTGTCTGCTAACTGGGTGCCTGGTAACTGGGTGCCTGGTAACTGGGTGCCTGCTAACTGGGTGCCTGCTAACTGGGTGCCTGCTAACTGGGTGCCTGGTAACTGGGTGCCTGGTAACTGGGTGCCTGGTAACTGGGTGCCTGCTAACTGGGTGCCTGCTAACTGGGTGCCTGCTAACTGGATGCCTGGTAACTGGGTGCCTGGTAACTGGGTGCCTGGTAACTGGGTGCCTGGTAGCTGGGTGCCTGGTAGCTGGGTGCCTGCTAACTGGGTGCCTGCTAACTGGGTGCCTGCTAACTGGGTGCCTGGTAACTGGGTGCCTGGTAACTGGGTGCCTGGTAGCTGGGTGCCTGGTAGCTGGGTGCCTGCTAACTGGGTGCCTGCTACCTGGGTGCCTGGTAACTGGGTGCCTGGTAACTGGGTGCCTGGTAACTGGGTGCCTGGTAACTGGGTGCCTGGTAACTGGGTGCCTGGTAACTGGGTGCCTGGTAACTGGGTGCCTGGTAGCTGGGTGCCTGCACCCCAAATGGCAACCTATTCCCAATGTAGTGCACTACTTTTGACCTGAGGCTCATGGGGGGGGGGGGGGGGGGGGGGGGGGATGGTGCCCTTTGGGATGCAGACCTAGATATATGGAGAGAGGGGGAGATGGAGAGGAATGGGAGAGAGGCTCCAATAATGGCCGGTAGTGGCCGGTGAATGGGCAGTTCATTTTAAATTGCCCGAACAGAAGGGCCTACTTAGCATAAATAATGCAATGTTATGTTTCAGAGAGGAAAAACGATTAGTATGGCAGATCAATGACTACAGATGAACGATCAGATGGACCAAGCCTGTCTGTCACTACAACATGTCTCAAAATCTATACTTGCTTCTTTCATGCTTTCAAAACCTCCATGTTATTGCTGTGTCTTGTTTTCATCCTCCCCGAAACAAAATGCTCATCAATAATATTAGCAAAACAATACAAGTGAGAGCTCACATAAGTCAGCGACTCGGCGCTCATTTAAACATTTGATGCAGAAGGAATCCCCATATGAGCAGCGTGTCAGAGTCAGGGAAGAACAACGCTGTTTGTCTGTGCTGGGCCCCTATACAGAGAGCCTCTAATTGTGTACAGTATCTATTCTCCACAGCTGGATGTGTAGTGGAACAGTTCAACTGGACTGGCTCTCTGAAGGCTACAGATTAGAGCTGTGATTGGCCAAGACTGAGTACCAAACGGTACCCTATTCGCTATACAGTGCACTACTTTTGACCAAAGCCTTATGGATAAACTATGGACCCTGGGTAAAAGTAGTGCACTATATAGGAAACAGCGTATCATTTGGAAAGCAACTCTGTTCTGTATCACTAACCAAGTTACCTCAGGCCAGGGTGTCGTGGCCACCCGCTGTAGCACTCATAAGCGCACAGCATGACACACACACACACACACACACACACACACACACACACACACACACACACACACACACACACTTCCCGTCACTGACTGTGCCCCTTCTCAGTGGAGACCTCAGGGAATAATGTCTGTGAATCAAATGACACCCTATTCCCTGTGTAGTGCACTTCTTTTAGCAAGGGCTCATAAGGCCATTGGAAACAGGGCCCATAGGGCTCTGGTCAAAATAGTGCACCATATAGGGAATAGGGTGGTATTTCAGACGCACCCATTGTGTCATCTCAAGACCACAACACAACGTGATTAATCGTTTATTTTCCTCAGTGTATTCTCTCTCTGGCGTCTGGGCAACGGACCGCTGGATTGAGTGGGGCAGAGAGAGGCTGCACTTCCAGCTGTGACCAATAATGAATACAGATGAAATGATGGGTGTAGACCAATCATTAATGTGGGTGAAATTTACAGGCCGGACGGAGGGAGGGAAGGCAGGAGGGAGGGAGGGAGGGCCTCTGTGTTCTGTGCCAGCAGTTCACTTTAGTTTGCTCAGGGAATCGAGTTCTGGCAGAACACAGGCCTCCTGAAAGAACCACTAATTTCCAGTTTGTGCTATTTATTGTTGATGACTGGCTGACTGAGTGTTGGTCCTAAATGGCACCCTATTCCCTGTATAGTGCACTACTTTTGACCAGAGCGAATATAGGGAATAGGGTGCTGTTTTGAGAGACAGCTCTGGTTCTGTATCTCTAACCTAGTTACGTCAGGCCAGGGTGACGTCCTGTTTGTTGACCGACTCTCTGCGTCCCAAATGGCATGATGTTCCCTATATAGTGCACTACTCTGGTCAAAAGTAGTGCACTATATAGGGAATAGGATGCCATTTGAGAGGCAGATGCTGACTGGGCATCCTTGTGTGCCAGCCAGACCAGGCCAGGGCTGATGGGAAACATGTCGCTAAGTTCGCCCCCAAATGGACGGATTCCTGTCAAAAGTAGTGTACTAAATGAGCACTATATAGGGAATAGGATGCCATTTGAGAGGCAGATGCTGACTGGGCATCCTTGTGTGCCAGCCAGACCAGGCCAGGGCTGATGGGAAACATGTCGCTAAGTTCGCCCCCAAATGGACGGATTCCTGTCAAAAGTAGTGTACTAAATGGGGAATAGGGTGCCATTTGGGATGAAGACTAATACACAGACAGGCCTGGTACCTCCACAACAGTGAGTGGGTGGAGGGAGGCAGGCCGGCCGGCAGGCAGGGAGGGAGGCTCTACCTATCCTGTCAGCAATGATGACTGATAAGCAGCATTGACTCATTAACAACTGGAGAACAAGAAGCCTGAGGCCCTAGTTATTTTGTTGAATTACTGGCTAGTGACTGTGACATTAATAATATGAGGCTTTTTCATCGCCCTCTAACTCTCTCTCTACTCTTGACGGCCCAGGCCCACTGGTTTCCCAACCTAAGTGCATACTGGATGTATCAAGTGCTGATTTGGGACCAGTTTTGCAGTTTATAAATCACAAGGGAAAAGGTTACATGGACATGGAAATAACTGATCCTAGATCTCTACTCTGGATGGACCCGCCCAGACCACTGATATCCAGTTCATCCCTATTCTCCACCCTTCTTCCGAAGTGTGGACTTGCACACTTCCATCATGGATTTAAAAGCTTTGCTTTGGTGTAATCATTGGTTTAAGGAAGTTATTTTGAATCCATGACAGGAAGTCTTAGCACTTTGGGAGAAGAATGAGGATGCAGTGAGTGAGTGAGAGACAGACTGAGTGAGTGAGTGAGTGAGTGTGTGAGTGACAGACTGAGTGAGTGAGAGAGAGACAGTGAGTGAGAGAGAGACTGAGTGAGTGAGACAGTGAGTGAGTGAGTGAGAGAGAGAGAGAGAAAGATTGAGGGAGAGACTGAGTGAGTGAGTGAGAGAGAGACTGAGTGAGTGAGTGGGAGAGAGAGAGAAAGATTGAGGTGAGTGAGTGAGTGTGTGAGTGAGTGACAGACTGAGTGAGTGAGTGTGTGAGTGAGTGATTTAGCGAGTGAGTGAGTGAGTGAGTGAGAGAGAGAGAGAGAGAGAGAGAGAAAAGTGAGTGGGAGACTGAGTGAGTGAGACGAGAGAGAGAGAGAGAGAGAGAGAGAAAAGTGAGTGAGTGAGTGAGTGAGAGACTGACTGACAGAGAGAGAGAGAGAGAGAGAGAGAGAGGAGAGAGACTGAGTGTGTGAGTGAGAGAGAGAGTGGACTGAGAGACTGAGTGTGTGAGTGAGAGAGAGGAGTGAGTGAGAGACAGACTGAGTGAGTGAGTGAGAGAGAGGAGTGAGTGAGAGACAGACTGAGTGAGTGAGTGAGAGACAGACAGACTGAGACTGAGTGAGTGAGTGAGAGAGAGGAGTGAGTGAGTGAGATACAGAGAGAGGAGTGAGTGAGTGAGTGAGTGAGTGAGAGAGAGAGTTTACTGGTTTGAAGACAAACCACACAACTTACAACATTGGACACAATCTCATCCTGGAATATCCAAGGCCTGAGGTCATCTGCCTTTGGCCTAAAGATCAGGAACCTGGACACAGACATTGTCATGCTACAAGAAACATGGTATAGAGGAGATGGACCCACTGGTTTTCCTCTAGGTTACAGAGAGCTGGTGGTCCGATTAACCAAACTACCAGGCGTGAAACAGGGAAGGGACACACAGGGAAGGGGTATGCTCATTTGATATAGAGCAGACCTAACTCAACTCACTTTGGTTAGAAATTCAAAAGGAAATGATCTTAACAGAGAAAAATGTCCTCCTCTGTGCTACCTACAATTATTCCCCCCCACTAGAATCCCTATACTTTAATGAAGACAGCTTCTCCACCCTGGAGGGGGAAGTCAATCATTTCCAGGTACAGGGACATGTACTAGTCTGTTGCGACCTAAATGCCAGAACTGGACAAGAACCTGACACCCTCAGCACACAGGGGGACAATCACCTATCTGGAGGTAAAGCATTACCACCCCCACATGCCCACCTAGGCACAACTACGACAACATAACTAACAAAAACGTGTCACAACTACTGCAGCTCTGTCGCACGCTGGGTATGTACATAGTTAATGGTAGATTTCGAGGGGACTCCTATGGTAGGTACACTTATAACTCATCTCTTGGCAGTAGTACTGTAGAATACTTTATCACTGACCTCAACCCAGAGTCTCTGAGAGTGTTCACAGTCAGCCCACTGACACCCCTATCAGATCACAGCAAAACCACAGTTTACTTGAACAGAGCAATACTCAATCATGAGGCATCAAATCCAAGGATCTGAATAATATTAAGAAATGCTATAGATGGAAGGAAAGTAGTGTGGAAACCTCCCAAAAAACAATTAGGCAACAACACATTCAATCCCTTTCAGACAACTTCCTGGACAAAACATTCCACTGTAATAGTGAAGGTGTAAACTTGGCAGTAGAAAATCTAAACAGTGTATTTGACCTCTCAGCTTCCCTGTCAAATCTAAACATTTCAAACAGAAAACCGAAGAAAATAAACAACAATGACAAATGGTTTGATGAAGAATGCAAAAACCGAAGAAAGAAATTGAGAAACCTATCCAAGCAAAAATATAGAGACCCAGTAAACCTGAGTCTACACCTTCACTATGGTGAATCACTAAAACAATACAGAAATACACTATGGAAAAAGAAGGAACAGCAAGTCAGAAATCAGCTCAATGTATTTGGCCTATGGTGTTGATGTACCCTCAATGAAATTAGAAAACATTCAGACAACAAATTCCAATTGGCTATACTTAAACTCCTTAACATCATGCTTAGCTCTGGAATCTTCCCCAATATTTAAAACCAAGGACAGATCACCCCAATCTACCGAATTGGAGACAAATTTGACCCCAATAACTACAGTGGGATATGAGTCAACAGAAACCTTGGGAAAATCCTCTGCATTATCATTTACAGCAGACTTCAAATCAAAGTTTATTTGTCACGTGCGCCAAATACAACAGGTGTAGACCTTCCAGTGAAATGCTTACTTACAGGCTCTAACCAATAGTGTAAAAAAATATGTTAGGTGAACAATAAGTGAAAACAATGTACTGAGCAAATGTCAAATTTGCTTTTTACCAAATTACCGTACGACAGACCACATATCCACCCTGCACACCCTAATTTACAAACAAACAGACCAAAACAAAGCCAAAGTCTTCTCAGGCTTTGTTGATTTCAAAAAAGCAGTTGACTCAATTTGCCATGGCGGTCTGCTATACAAATGGATGGAAAGGGATGTCCGACATAAAATCCATGTACACAAACAACAAGCGGTTAAAATGTAAAAAAAAACACACATTTCTTCCCACAGAGCCGTGGGGTGAGACAGGGATGCAGCTTAAGTCCCACCCTTTTCAACATATATATCAACGAATTGGTGAGGGCACTAGAACAGTCTGCAGCACCCAGCATCACCCTACTAGAATCTGAAAGTCAAATATCTACTCTTTGCTGATGATCTGGTGCTTCTGTCCCCAACCATTGAGGGCCTACAGCAGCACCTAGATCTTCTGCACAGACTCTGTCAGACCTGGGCCCTGGCAGACCTGGGCCCTGGCAGACCTGGGCCCTGGCAGACCTGGGCCCTGACAGACCTGGGCCCTGACAGACCTGGGCCCTGGCAGACCTGGGCCCTGGCAGACCTGGGCCCTGGCAGACCTGGGCCCTGACAGACCTGGGCCCTGACAGACCTGGGCCCTGACAGACCTGGGCCCTGACAGACCTGGGCCCTGACAGACCTGGGCCCTGGCAGACCTGGGCCCTGACAGACCTGGGCCCTGGCAGACCTGGGCCCTGGCAGACCTGGGCCCTGACAGACCTGGGCCCTGACAGACCTGGGCCCTGACAGACCTGGGCCCTGACAGACCTGGGCCCTGACAGACCTGGGCCCTGACAGACCTGGGCCCTGACAGACCTGGGCCCTGACAGACCTGGGCCCTGACAGACCTGGGCCCTGACAGACCTGGGCCCTGACAGTAAATCTCAGTAAGGATAAAATAATGGTGTTCCAAAAGAAGGTCACGTTGCCAGGACAACAATACAAATTCCATCTAGACACCGTTGCCCTAGAGCACAAAAACAACTATACATACCTCGGCTTAAACATCAGCGTGACGGTAACTTCCACAATGCTGTGAACAAGCAAGAGAGACAAGGCAAGAAGGGCCTTCTATGAAATCAAAAGGAACATCAAAGTCGACATACCAATTAGGATCTGGCTAAAAATACTTGAATCAGTTATAGAGCCCATTGCCCTTTATGGTTGTGAGGTCTGGGGTCCGCTCACCAACCAAGAATTCACAAAATGGGACAAAAAACAAATTGAGATTCTGCAATAATATCCTCCATGTACAGTGTAAAACACCAAATAATGCATGCAAAACACAATTAGCCCGATACCCGCTAATTATCAAAATACAGAAAAGAGCAGTTAAATTCTACAACCACCTAAAAAGAAGCGATTCCCAAACCTTCCATAACAAAGCCATCACCTACAGAGAGATAAACCTGGGGAAGAGTCCCTTAAGCAAGCTGGTCCTGGGCTCTGTTCACAAACACAAACAGACCCCACAGAGCCCCAGGACAGCAACACAATTAGACTCAACCAAATCATGTGAAAATGAAAAAATAATTACTTGACACATTGGAAAGAATTAACAAAAAACTGAGCAAACTAGAATGCTATTTGGCCCTAAACAGAGAATACACAGTGGCAGAATACCTGACCACTGTGACTGACCCAAACTTAAGGGAAGCTTTGACTATGTACAGACTCTGTGAGCATAGCCTTGCTATTGAGAAAGGCTGCTGTAGGCAGACCTGGCACTCAAGAGAAGACAGGCTATGTGCCTGGATGGAAACTGAGCTGCACTTCCTAACCTCCTGCCAAATGTACATATTAACAACATATGCACAATATGACATTTGAAATGTCTTTATTATTTTGGAACTTTTGTGAGTGTAATGTTTACTGTTATTAATTTGTTTATTTAAATGTTGTACTTTATCTACTTCACTTGCTTTGGCAAAGTTAACATATGTGTCCCATGCCAATAAAGTTCTCAAATTGAATTTAATTGAATTGCAGAGCGAGACGGAGGTAGAGAGATGCTGAGAGAGACGGAGGTGGAGAGATGCAGAGAGAGAGAGAGAGAGAGATGGAGGTAGAGAGATGCAGAGAGAGAGAGAGAGACGGAGGGAGGGAGATGCAGAGAGAGACGGAGGTAGAGAGATGCAGAGAGAGACGGAGGTAGAGAGATGCAGAGAGAGACGGAGGTAGAGAGATGCAGAGAGAGACGGAGGTAGAGAGATGCAGAGAGAGACGGAGGTAGAGAGATGCAGAGAGAGACGGAGGTAGAGAGATGCAGAGAGAGACGGAGGTATAAAGATGCAGAGATAGACGGAGGTATAAAGATGCAGAGAGAGACGGAGGTATAAAGATGCAGAGAGAGACGGAGGTATAAAGATGCAGAGAGAGACGGAGGTATAGAGATGCTGAGAGAGACGGAGGTAGGGAGATGCAGAGAGAGAGAGACGGAGGTAGGGAGATGCAGAGAGAGAGAGATGGAGGTAGAGAGATACGGAGGTAGGGAGATGCAGAGAGAGAGAGAGAGAGAGACGGAGGTAGGAAGATGCAGAGAGAGAGAGAGAGAGACGGAGGTATAGAGATGCAGAGAGAGACGGAGGTAGAGAGATGCAGAGAGAGACGGAGGCAGAGAGATGCAGAGGGAGACGGAGGTAGAGAGATGCAGAAAGAGACGGAGGTATAGAGATGCAGAGAGAGACGGAGGTAGAGAGATGCAGAAAGAGACGGAGGTAGAGAGATGCAGAAAGAGACGGAGGTAGAGAGATGCAGAAAGAGACGGAGGTAGAGAGATGCAGAAAGAGACGGAGGTAGAGAGATGCAGAGAGAGACGGAGGTAGAGAGATGCCGAGAGACGGAGGTAGAGAGATGCAGAGAGAGACGGAGGTATAGAGATGCAGAGAGAGACGGAGGTAGAGAGATACAAAGAGACACGGAGGTAGAGAGATACAAAGAGACACGGAGGTAGAGAGATGCAGAGAGAGACGGAGGTAGAGAGATGCAGAGAGAGACGGAGGCAGAGAGATGCAGAGAGAGACGGAGGCAGAGACATGCAGAGAGAGACGGAGGTAGAGAGATGCAGAGAGAGACGGAGGCAGAGAGATGCAGAGAGAGACAGAGGTAGAGAGATGCAGAGAGAGACGGAGGTAGAGAGATGCAGAGAGAGACGGAGGTAGAGAGATGCAGAGAGAGATGCAGAGAGAGACGGAGGCAGAGAGATGCAGAGAGATACAGAGAGAGACGGAGGCAGAGAGAGGCAGAGAGAGACGGAGGCAGAGAGAGGCAGAGAGAGACGGAGGTAGAGAGATGCAGAGAGAGACGGAGGTATAGAGATGCAGAGAGAGACAGAGGTATAGAGATGCAGAGAGAGACGGAGGTAGAGAGATGCAGAGAGAGAGAGAGACGGAGGTAGGGAGATGCAGAGAGAGAGAGAGAGATGGAGGTATAGAGATGCAGAGAGAGACGGAGGTAGAGAGATGCAGAGGGAGACGGAGGTAGAGAGATGCAGAAAGAGACGGAGGTATAGAGATGCAGAGAGAGACGGAGGTAGAGAGATGCAGAGAGAGACGGAGGTAGAGAGATGCAGAGAGAGACGGAGGTAGAGAGATGCAGAGAGAGACGGAGGTAGAGAGATGCAGAGAGAGACGGAGGCAGAGAGATGCAGAGAGAGACAGAGGTAGAGAGATGCAGAGAGAGACGGAGGTAGAGAGATGCAGAGAGAGATGCAGAGAGAGACGGAGGCAGAGAGATGCAGAGAGAGAGAGAGAGACGGAGGTAGAGAGATGCAGAGAGAGAGAGAGACGGAGGTAGAGAGATGCAGAGAGAGACAGAGGTATAGAGATGCAGAGAGAGACGGAGGTAGAGAGATGCAGAGAGAGAGAGAGAGAGACGGAGGTAGAGAGATGCAGAGAGAGAGAGAGAGACAGAGGTAGAGAGATGCAGAGAGAGACGGAGGTATAGAGATGCAGAGAGAGACGGAGGTAGAGAGATGCAGAGAGAGATGCAGAGAGAGACGGAGGTAGAGAGATGCAGAGAGAGATGCAGAGAGAGACGGAGGCAGAGAGATGCAGAGAGAGACGGAGGTAGAGAGATTCAGAGAGAGACGGAGGTAGAGAGATGCAGAGAGACGGAGGTAGAGAGACAGAGGTAGAGAGATGCAGAGAGACGGAGGTAGAGAGACGGAGGTAGAGAGATGCAGAGAGAGACGGAGGTAGAGAGATGCAGAGAGACTGAGGTAGAGAGATGCAGAGAGAGACGGAGGTAGAGAGATGCAGAGAGACAGAGGTAGAGAGATGCAGAGAGAGACGGAGGTAGAGAGATGCAGAGAGAGACGGAGGTAGAGAAATGCAGAGAGAGACGGAGGTAGAGAGATGCAGAGAGAGAGAGATGCAGAGAGAGAGAGATGCAGAGAGAGAGAGAGAGAGAGAGAGAGAGAGAGAGAGTGTCTGGCTGTGCTGATTTTCCATTAGTTTCACAGCTGATTAACTGACCTGACGACAGTCACAGTAACAACACCTGTCTCTTCCCCGATGAATCACACTTTGAGTGCATCCCAAATGGAACCCTATACCCTATATAGTCTATGGTCAAAAGTAGTGCACTATATAGGAAATAGGGTGCCATTTTGTACACACCCTTGGATCAGCACTCGTCTCTATTTGCACCAGACTCTAAAATACCCAAATGATTACTCCCATCTTATTATCAGGATGGCTGGACCTTTATGTGATGATTGATTAAGCTCCGAGCAACACAACAACTATAAACAGAGAGACGTATAGACAGTGAATCATTTCCATTGAGCCAAAAGCAGAACATGGGTCCTAAACAGCATCCTATTTCCAATGTAGTGCACTATATAGGGAATAGGGTGCAATTTGGTATTCATAACAAATGTTATCATCAGCTCCAGGTTTGACTCTGACCTGTTATTTCCTGACACATATGTTAGTCAGCCTGGTATGTGAGACACAGCTAAGCGCCCGCGTCTGGTGTGATAATGGTTTTTTAAAAAGTCATAAAAGGAATCCGAATGACACTGACACATGCACTGACTTGTTTCAATAACTTCTGATCTGAGAGGCGGCAGTATAGCTCTCGGTTTCTAAACAACAAGGAGAAGAAACCCCTTTAGACCTTGTCAATCCAAGTCAGATCCCATCACATCCACTCAGGCTATCTCAGATTACATCACAACAACAAGCAATAATGTTGAGCACTCTTGAGATTGTTGTCGAGACGGACGCGGGCAGCAGTTGCAGCACTCAAGAGTTTTTACCTCGTGTGTGAGGGAGGGGGAGTGTGAGGGAGAGGGAGTGTGAGGGAGGGAGGGCCATGTCAATCTCTGGGAGGGAGGGCGGTAGAAAATCGAGCCGTGTTAGCAGAACTGTCAGCTGTGAGCTGGCCGACCGCTCAGAAAGACGTTTTGATGAAAGGAACACTGAGGCTGGAAATTCATCAGTGGCTCTTTTGAAACGCCAGCGTCATTGTGCAGCAGGCAGAGTCTGGGTGCTGTCCTGCTTTTCAGCAATGTTTCCTTTGATTGTGCCGGCCTTGCGGTGCGGTGGAATGGTCCTCTGGCTCTTTTCATTGTTTGCTGTGGGGTTTACATCACCAAGGCATCCTGTCGTGGCAGCAAGGCTAGAAAGAAGCAGGAACAAACTCTAGGGATGTTTCTTTATCTTAAACCCATCACTGTTGCTGGCTCTGAAATGGCACCCTAGTCCCTATGTAGTGCACTACTTTTGACCAGAGCTCTGATCTAAAGTAGTGCACTACATAGGGAATAGGCTGCCATTTGGGATGTATACTTTATCTGAACCAATCACTGTGTTGTGTTCCAGTGATGTCATTAGATGGCTGTATTGTGGACCTCAGCTGTCACGCCCTGATCTGTTTCACCTGTCCTTGTCTCCACCCCCTCCAGGTGTCTCCCATCTTCCCCACCTGTCCTTGTCTCCACCCCCTCCAGGTGTCTCCCATCTTCCCCACCTGTCCTTGTCTCCACCCCCTCCAGGTGTCTCCCATCTTCCCCACCTGTCCTTGTCTCCACCCCCTCCAGGTGTCTCCCATCTTCCCCACCTGTCCTTGTCTCCACACCCTCCAGGTGTCTCCCATCTTCCCCACCTATCCTTGTCTCCACCCCCTCCAGGTGTCTCCCATCTTCCCCACCTGTCCTTGTCTCCACCCCCTCCAGGTGTCTCCCATCTTCCCCACCTGTCCTTGTCTCCACCCCCTCCAGGTGTCTCCCATCTTCCCCACCTGTCCTTGTCTCCACACCCTCCAGGTGTCTCCATCTTCCCCACCTGTCCTTGTCTCCACACCCTCCAGGTGTCTCCCATCTTCCCCACCGGTCCTTGTCTCCACCCCCTCCAGGTGTCTCCCATCTTCCCCACTTGTCCTCTGGGTATTTAAACCTGTGTTTTCTGTCTGTCTGTTACCAGTTCGTCTGGTTTGTTCAAGTCAACCAGCGGTTTGTCTCAGCGCCTGCTTTGCCACAGTTTCTCGTTTCCCCCCTTGTCCTCCTGGTTTTGACCCTTGCCGGTCCTGACTCTGAGCCTGCCTGCCGTCCTGTACCTTGGCCCCACTACCCTGGATTATCGACCCCTACCTGACCCTGGGCTTGCCTGCCGTCCTGTACCTTGGCCCTACTACCCTGGATTATCGACCCCTGCCTGACCCTGGGCCTGCCTGCCGTCCTGTACCTTGGCCCTACTACCCTGGATTATTGACCCCTACCTGACCCTGGGCCTGCCTGCCGTCCTGTACCTTGGCCCCACTACTCTGGATTATTGACCCCTACCTGACCCTGGGCCTGCCTGCCTGCCGTCCTGTACCTTGGCCACTACCCTGGATTATCGACCCCTGCCTGACCCTGGGCCTGCCTGCCGTCCTGTACCTTTGCCCCTACCCTGGATTATCGACCCCTGCCTGACCCTGGGCCTGCCTGCCGTCCTGTACCTTTGCCCCTACTCTGGATTATCG
>NC_048572.1:81835914-81840914 GCF_013265735.2 Oncorhynchus mykiss
TCTCTTTCTCTCTCTCTCACTCTCTGTCCCCCCTCTCTCTCTCTCCCTCCCCCCTGCCTCTCTCTCACTCTCTGTCCCTCCCCCTCTCTCTTTCTCTCTCTCTCACTCTCTGTCCCCCCTTCTCTCTTGTTCTATGGCTTAAACATTATACACAGAGAAACTCAGACTCACACACACATTCTTAGAATAATTGTATTGTTCAAACCGAAATCCTCAATTGATTCCAGCAGCTGTTCTGTTGGCTGGAAGGCGAGACTGCCTTCTCTCTGTGTGCGTAACACTGGAGCGTTTGATATCTAACATTTACCAAAGTACTTGCTTGTCAATGTTTTTTTTTTTTTAATAAATGGATGTCCTAGGACGCTCTTCGTCCCAAATGCCACCCTATCCTGACTTAGTTCACTACTTTTGACCAGAGCCATCACAACATGTTTTAATGTAACCTTTATTTAAATAGGCAAGTGAGTTAAGAACAAATTCTTATATACAATGACGGCCTACCCTGGACGATGCTGGGCCAATTGTGTACTGCCGGTTGTAAAACAGCCTGGAATCGAACCAGGGACTGTTCGCACTGAGATGCAGAGCCTTAGTCCGCTGCACCACTCTGGATAAGGAATATGGTGCCATTCAGGACACAACCTGAAATGGAATTTAAAAAGTCTTCTGACTCTCTCTTTTGGAAGAGGAAAACCCAGTTAGAAAAAGTGAGAATTATAGAAATATTTTATTAACGGGGCGTGGACTCTTCTTCTTGTCTTTCAAAGATAATTCGTAAAAATTCAAATAACTTCACAGATCTTCATTGTAAAGGGTTTAAACACTGTTTCCCATGCTTGTTCAATGAACCATAAACAATTAATGAACATGCACCTGTGGAACGGTCGTTAAGACACTAACAGGTTACAGACGGTAGGCAATTAAGGTCACAGTTATGAAACCTTAGGACACTAAAGAGGCCTTTCTACTGACTCTGAAAAACACCAAAAGAAAGATGCCCAGGCTCCCTGCTCATCTGTGTGAAAATGCCTTAGGCATACTGCAAGGAGGCATGAGGACTGCAGATGTGGCCAGGGCAATAAATTGCAATGTCCGTACTGTGAGACGCCTAAGATAGCGCTACAGGGAGACAGGACGGACAGCTGATCGTCCTTGCAGTGGCAGACCACGTGTAACAACACCTGCACAGGATCGGTACATCTGAACATCACACCTGCGGGACAAGTACAGGATGGCAACAACAACTGCCAGAGTTACACCAGGAACGCACAATCCCTCCATCAGTGCTCAGACTGTCCGCAATAGATTGAGAGAGGCTGGACTGAGGGCTTGTAGGCCTGTTGCAAAGGCAGGTCCTCACCAGACATCACCTGCAACAATGTCGTCTATGGGCACAAACCCACCGTCGATGGACCAGACAGGACTGGCAAAAAGTGCTCTTCACTGACTAGTCGCGGTTTTGTCTCACCAGGGGTGATGGTCCGATTCGCGTTTATCGTCGATTGAAAAAGCATTACACAGAGGCCTGTACTCTGGAGCGGGATCGATTTGGAGGTGGAGGGTCCGTCATGGTCTGGGGCCATGTGTCACAGGATCATCGGACTGAGCTTGTTGTCATTGCAGGCAATCAGAACGCTGTGCGTTACAGGGAAGACATCCTCCTCCCTCATGTGGTAACCTTCCTGCAGGCTCATCCTGACATGACCCTCCAGCATGACAATGCCACCAGCCATACTGCTCGTTCTGTGCGTGATTTCCTGTTGGATCGGAGGGTGAGGACTAGGGCCATTCCCCCCAGAAATGTCTGGGAACTTGCAGGTGCCCTTGGTGGAAGAGTGGGGTAACATCTCACAGCAAGAACTGGAAAATCTGGTGCAGTCCATGAGGAGGAGATGCACTGCAGTACTTAATGCAGCTGGTGGCCACACCAGATACTGACTGTTACTTTTCATTTTGACCCTGCCCCCTTTGTTCATGGACACATTATTCCATATCTGTTAGTCACATGTCTGTGGAACTTGTTAAGTTTATGTCTCAGTTGTTGAATCTTGTTATATGTTCATACAAATATTTACAAGTTTTGTTATTTGTTAAGTTTGCTGAAAATAAATGCTGTTGACAGTGAGAGGACGTTTCTTTTTATGCTGAGTTTATTTTACTCGGACACACTCCTAGGCTAGTCATTTAATTCTCCCGTGAGATTGACTAGCCCGAGATGAGGTGCTGCCTCGCCCCCAATTTTCGAGGGGACCATTTGATCATGTCAAGTGTAATTTCATTGTTCTTCTCAATAGTAGGAGTACTTGTAAACAACGGATACTTGGCCTCCGGTCCTAACCCTCAATTACTGTCAATTGGTCTATGTAGTTAGTATCTCTCGTTGTGAATAAAACTAAATCTCCAACTCGCTCACTCACTCACACACTCACTCACTCACTCACTCACTCATTCCCTCACTCACTCACTCACTCACTCACTCACTCACTCACTCACTCACTCACTCACTCATACTCTCTCTCTCACTCACTCACTCGCTCACTCGCTCACTCACTCACTCGCTCACTCACTCACTCGCTCACTCACTCACTCACTCACACACTCGCTAACTCACTCACTCACTCACTCACTCACTCACTCACTCACTCACTTACTCACTCAGGTATTCATTCACTCACTCATCCACTCATCCACTCATTCACTCATCCACTCATTCATTCATCCACTCATCCACTCATTTTCTCATCCACACATCCATTCATTCACTCATCCACTCATCCACTCATCCACTCCCTCTGCATCTGTAGTTTAATGTGATCACCATGAACATAGTGTCTCAGTTTCCTACCTTTTATTAGGACATCTTGCAATTGTTTGCCATTAGCATAATTTAGCAACATTTTAATAAATGAACATAATTGAACATGAAGTTAGTTATGATTAATCTAATGAGTAGCATGTTCCCGTTCTGCAGTTCATTGATACATGTGCCTGGGGGCTAACAAGAGTCTCTCTAGCCAGTGGTCTATTATATCTGAATGAATGAAGGGCACCATGAACACAACTAAACCATTCCTCCTTTAGGCAGATGTGTTTTTGATGAAACCAAAGACTGACGGTTGATCTGCGAAGCCTCATTCTTTCCTCTCTTCAATTAATATTTAAAAAAAACAGTAATTGTGATTTATTCATGTCGCACTGTTCAATATTCTAAGCTATTTGAATGTTATTATGACATATACTGTATATCATTATGATGAGTCTGTGGGTGTATCGGTTTGTTGTGCTATAGTCTCTAAGTCTGTTCGGAGCCTAGTTAGCTGACAGCTCTGGTTGTGTTGTTTTGTAATGTTCTGACATTTAAGTCTTCATCACCTGACTTGACGTCTACTACATTCTCATCTTGGTCTGTGATAGCAGTGAGAGTTTTATCGGTTTAAATCAGTCTTGGTCTGTGATAGCAGTGAGAGTTTTATCGGTTTAAATCAGTCTTGGTCTGTGATAGCAGTGAGAGTTTTATCGGTTTAAATCAGTCTTGGTCTGTGATAGCAGTGAGAGTTTTATCGGTTTAAATCAGTCTTGGTCTGTGATAGCAGTGAGAGTTTTATCGGTTTAAATCAGTCTTGGTCTGTGATAGCAGTGAGAGTTTTATCGGTTTAAATCAGTCTTGGTCTGTGATAGCAGTGAGAGTTTTATCGGTTTAAATCAGTCTTGGTCTGTGATAGCAGTGAGAGTTTTATCGGTTTAAATCAGTCTTGGTCTGTGATAGCAGTGAGAGTTTCATCGGTTTAAATCAGTCTTGGTCTGTGATAGCAGTGAGAGTTTTATCGGTTTAAAACAGGTTTTGGGACAGGGTTTGGTTTACTTTACTGGATTGTGTGCTCTGGGACTGTAAACTCCTCAGAGTAGGACGGCTGATCTAGGCCTTTCAGATCATAATGTTTTCGATTACAGGATCAGGGAGGAGCAGATCCTAGATCAGTACTCTTTATGAATACAGACCCTGATCTTGGGTTGGTGTTCAGGTAAATATTATTGTTTTTATTGTGTACTAGTATACTAGTCCGGGTTTGATGTTGTGGATTGGAAACGGTATATAGAACAGGGTGAGTAGTAGTGGGATTCTCTGGGTGAGTAGTAGTGGGATTATCTGGGTGAGTAGTAGTGGGATTCTCTGGGTGAGCAGTAGTGGGATTATTTTGGTGAGCAGTAGTGGGATTCTCTGGGTGAGTAGTAGTGGGATTCTCTGGGTGAGTAGTAGTGGGATTATCTGGGTGAGCAGTAGTGGGATTCTCTGGGTGAGTAGTAGTGGGATTCTCTGGGTGAGCAGTAGTGGGATTCTCTGGGTGAGTAGTAGTGGGATTCTCTGGGTGAGTAGTAGTGGGATTCTCTGGGTGAGTAGTAGTGGGATTATCTGGGTGAGCAGTAGTGGGATTCTCTGGGTGAGTAGTAGTGGGATTCTCTGGGTGAGCAGTAGTGGGATTCTCTGGGTGAGCAGTAGTGGGATTCTCTGGGTGAGCAGTAGTGGGATTCTCTGGGTGAGCAGTAGTGGGATTATTTTGGTGAGCAGTAGTGGGATTCTCTGGGTGAGTAGTAGTGGGATTCTCTGGGTGAGCAGTAGTGGGATTATTTTGGTGAGCAGTAGTGGGATTCTCTGGGTGAGCAGTAGTGGGATTCTCTGGGTGAGCAGTAGTGGGATTATTTTGGTGAGCAGTAGTGGGATTCTCTGGGTGAGTAGTAGTGGGATTCTCTGGGTGAGCAGTAGTGGGATTATTTTGGTGAGCAGTAGTGGGATTCTCTGGGTGAGCAGTAGTGGGATTCTCTGGGTGAGCAGTAGTGGGATTATTTTGGTGAGCAGTAGTGGGATTCTCTGGGTGAGTAGTAGTGGGATTCTCTGGGTGAGCAGTAGTGGGATTATCTGGGTGAGCAGTAGTGGGATTATTTTGGTGAGCAGTAGTGGGATTCTCTGGGTGAGCAGTAGTGGGATTATCTGGGTGAGCAGT
>NC_048572.1:81850914-81878414 GCF_013265735.2 Oncorhynchus mykiss
CGGAACTCTTAGAACACACAGATGTTCTTCAAGAAGTAAAAAAAAAATGATCTGTTTCACCGTCGGTGCGAGGAAGTGATATCGGCTACGCTGTGGATTTAAAACTGTCTACCGCTGACAATTTCTGTTCTAATTAGACTATTTATAAATACCATATTTACAGAGGTGAGCAGCTTTCTTTGAGGCATGTCTGGTTCTATATTTGTGATACATTCCAAATGGCATCCTAATCCCTTTATAGTGCACTGTTTTTTTCACTATAAAGGGAAGAGGATGCCATTTGGGACTCAACCACATATACGTTTCTGGTCTTGTTCATTCTTCTCTGTAATTAAGGGGTATTTTGTGTCCAGCAAACATGAGACATTTATAGGGAGTGCACTTTTGGTTTGATAGTGCCTCTTCCCCCTCAGGAGGTTGAAAACATTTGTCATGGGCCCTCAAATCCTCAAAAAGTTCTACAGCTGTACCGTTGAGAGCATATTGACTGGCTGCATCACTGCCTGATATGGCAATAGCACCGCATTGTATCGCATGGCTCTACAGAGGGTGGTGCGGACAGCCCAGTACATCACTGGGGCCGAGCTCTCTGCCACCCAGGACATCTATATCAGGCGGTGTGGTAGGAAAGCCCAGAAAATCGTTAAAGAGTCCAACCACCCAAGTCATAGACTATTCTCTCTGCTTCCGTGTGGCAGGTGGTACCAGAGCATCAAGTCTGGCACCAACAGGCTCTTATTAAACAGCTTCTATCCCCGAGCAATAAGACAGATAAATAGCTAACTAAATAGCTACACAGACAATCTGAGTTGACCTTGTATCCTCATTGACCTTTTATCATTTAAATGTTTGTCTCTATGCACACACACACACACACACACACACACACACACACACACACACACACACACATACACACACACACACTATTTCCATCATCTTCTCACTCACACATAACATGCACATACATTTATACTGACTCTACACACCCACTCACATGCGAGCTGCTGCTACTCTGTTTATCTTAAATCCTGTTGCCTAGTCACCTTACACACAAATCTACCTCCATCACTCCAGTATCCCTGCACATCGTCAATATGGTACTGACCCTGTATATAGTATGCTTACTTACTTATTGTGTTCTTCATATTTCTTTTTGAGTTTGCAAGAAAGGCATTTCACTGTACTTGTGCGTGTGACATTGAAACACAGTATCATTAACTCTGGGGGTCCTCCCATTTTCTGGTGCATGTAAAGCTTATTTCCTGCATTTCTACCCAATCTAATATAACCCATGGCCCTTCTAGCCGTCTCTATTTAGCAGTAGGGTTAAAAGTACCCAATCTAATATAACCCATGGCCCTTCTAGCCGTCTCTATTTAGCAGTAGGGTTAAAAGTACCCAATCTAATATAACCCATGGCCCTTCTAGCAGTCTCTATTTAGCAGTGGGGTTAAAAGTACCCACTCTAATATAACCCATGGCCCTTCTAGCCGTCTCTATTTAGCAGTGGGGTTAAAAGTACCCAATTGTCGTACTTGAGTAAAAGTCAAGATACCTTAATAGAAAATGACTCACGTAAAAGTGAAAGTGAATACTAATTAAGTAAAAGTCTAAAAGTATTTGGTTTTAAATATACTTAAGTATCGAAAGAAACTGCAATTGCTAAAATACACGTAAATATCAAAAGTAAAAGTATAAATAATTTCAAATTCCTTCTTACATAAAGCAAACCCGATGGCATCTTTTTCTTGTTTTTAAAATGTATGATAGCCGGGGGCTCCAACACATCATTTACAAACAGAGCATGTGTTTAGTGAGTACCAGATCAGGGGCAGTAGGAATCACTACCAGTCAAAAGTCACTACCAGTCAAAAGTCACTACCAGTCAAAAGTCACTACCAGTCAAAAGTTTGGACACACCTACTCATTCCAGGGTTTTCTTTATTTTGACTATTTTCTACATTGTCGAATAATAGTTAATACATTAAAACTATGAAATAACACATTATGTAGTAACCCAAAAAAGTGTTAAACAAATCAAAATATATTTTAGATTTGAGATTCTTCGAAGTAGCCACCCTTTCCATTGATGACAGCTTTGCACACGCTTGGCATTCTCTCAACCAGCTTCATGAGGTAGTCACCTGGAATGGATTTCAGTTAATTAACAGGTGTGCTTTGTTAAAAGCTAATTTGTAGAGTTTCTTTCCTTCCTAATGCGTTTGAAACAATCAGTTGTGTTGTGACAAGTTAGGGGTGATATACAGAAGACGGCCCTATTTGGTAAAATACCAAGTCCAGATTATATCAAGAACAGCTGAAATAAACAAAGAGAAATTACAGTCCATTATTACTTTAAGACATGAAGATCAGTCAATCTGGAAAATTTCAAAAATCTTGTGCAGTCGCAAAAAACATCAAGCGCTATGATGAAACTGGTTCTCATGAGTTCCGCCACAGGAAAGGAAGACCCAGTTACCTCTGCTGCAGAGGATAAGTTCATCAGAGTTAACTGAGAGTAACCCAGAGTTACGTGGTGGAATATTCTAATCACGTGAGATTAGAGTCATCTTTATTCAATGTCGATTAATTATTGCAGTAATGAAACCAGTCAACCCAACTGTTGGGCCGAGTAGCCTAACTGATAATGAAAAACAGATCTTATATAGGACCTAAAAAAATGCTTAGTCAGCCTGGTTCCACTCCTCCCATAAGCCACCTTGGTCTATCTCCTGGTTATCTACACGGGATGTGGTTTTACCCCCAACCTGGCTTGGTTTCCCAGATGCCAGGAAGATGAGACAATGAGGCGTTGTTCTCAACTCTTCCAGGCTTTCTCTATCTCGACATCTTGTCTATGGAATGCCTGCTTTGGGCTTTATCACCAAGTTATTGTCAGCTCAAGCTATCTCTAGCAAAAACCCATTCACTTGACCATACGCCCAGACTAACTGCAGGAAGATAGAGTGGGAACCCTCTCTTTACAGACACACAGAATTAAACAGAACATAAATGTCCTACTATTTGTTAAGTATATAATCGTTAACTTGTAATATCAAACAAATCAGGAAAATAAAGTTATTTCTCTATCACAGTTACCTCTGCTGCAGAGGATACGTTCATTAGAGTTACCAGCCTCAGAAATCGGCAATTAACTGCACCTCAGATTGCACCTCACAGAGTAACAGACATGTCTCAACATCAATCAACTGTTCAGAGGTGAATTTGGTAATCAGGTCTTCAAGGTCGAATTGCTGCAACAACAAAACAAACACTACTAAAGGACATCAATAGGAAGAAGAGACTTGCTTGGGCCAAGCAATACGAATAATGGATATTAGACTGGTGGAAATATGTCCTTAAGTCTGATGAGTCCAAATGTGCGATTTTTGGTTCCAACTGCCGTGTCTATGTGAAACGCAGAGTAAGTTAATGGATGATCTCCACATGTGTGGTTCCCACCGTGAAGCATGGAGGAGGAGGTGTGATGGTCTGGGGGTGCTTTGCTGGTGACTCTGTCTGTGATTTATTTAGAATTCAAGGCACACTTAACCAGCATGGTTACCATAGTATTCTGCAGCAATACGTCATCCCATCTGGTTTGTGCTTAGTGGGACTATCATTTGTTTTTCAACAGGACAAGGACCAAAAACACACCTCCAGGCTGTGTAATGGCTACTTGACCAAGAAGTGGAATGGAGTGCTGCATCAGATGACCTCCACAATCACCCGACGTCAACCCAATTGAGATGGTTTGGGATGATTTGGACCACAGAGTGAAGGAAAAGCAGCCAACAAGTGCTCAGCATATGTGGGGACTCCTTCAAGACTGTTGGAAAAGCATTCTTCATGAAGCTGGTTGAGAGAATTCCAAGAGTGTACAACGCTGTCATCAAGGCAAAGGGAGGCTACTATGAAGAATCTAAAATCTATTTTGAGTTGTTTAACACTTTTTTGGTTACTACATGATTCCATATGTGTTACTTCATATTTTTGATGTCTTCACTATTATTCTACAATGTAGAAAATAGTAAAAAATAAAGATAAACCCTTGAATGAGTAGGTGTGTCAAAACATTTGACTGATACTGTATGTCTGAATGTTGGAGCCCCTAGTTATCTGTACATGAAAAATAAAATGGTGCCATCTGGTTTGCTTATATAGAAGGAATTTGAAAATAATTATACTTTTTACTTTTGATACTTCAGTATATTTTAAGCCAAATCTTTTGACTTTTCCTCTAGTAAAATTTTACTGGGTGACATACATTTTCAAGGTTGCCTTTACGTTTACTCAAGTATGACAATTGGGTACTTTTTCCACCACTGCTGAAGTAGTACTTTCAACTACTTTTACTTAAGTACTCCACTGATATGTAGAACAACAAAAAGTAAGCAAAAATGCCCACAATTATCAAGCAAGGTATGAGATCATTATTAAATATGTTTAAGTGATTGATAAGACTGAACTAGATCAATGATAATTCAATAATCAATATGGTGTCTCACCTTTAACCAATAGCCTAACAATGAGCAACTCTTACAGATAAAGTACAAAGACTTAACTTTTGTCTTTGTCTTTATTCAGAAATCCTCTATTTTAAATTTCAGCCAGACCGCCCAGCCAGCCTGAGCCGCATGCACGCCCGACCCCTACTAGTTTAGTCAATAACTCAACTGAACTCTCTCCCTGACCCCCACCAGTCTCAGTTAGTCAATAACTGAACTCTCTCCCTGACACCCACCAGTCTCAGTTAGTCAATAACTGAACTCTCTCCCTGACCCCCACCAGTCTCAATTAGTCAATAACTGAACTCTCTCCCTGACACCCAACCAGTCTCAGTTAGTCAATAACGGAACTCTCTCCCTGACCCCCACCAGTCTCAGTTAGTCAATAACTGAACTCTCTCCCCGACTCCCACCAGTCTAGTCAATAACTCAACTCTCTCCCCGACCCCCACCAGTCTGGTCAATAACTGACCCTCACCAGTCTAGTCAATAACTAAACTCTCTGCCCGACCCCCACCAGTCTAGTCAATAACTGAACTCTCTCCCCGACCCCCACCAGTCTAGTCAGTAACTGAACTCTCTCCCCAACCCCCACCAGTCTAGTCAATAACTGAACTCTCTCCCCGACCCCCACCAGTCTAGTCAATAACTGAACTCTCTCCCCGACCCCCACCAGTCTAGTCAGTAACTGAACTCTCTCCCCGATCCCCACCAGTCTAGTCAATAACTCAACTGAACTCTCTCCCCGACCCCCACTAGTCTAGTCAATAACTGAACTCTCTCTCCCGACCCCCACCAGTCTAGTCAGTAACTGAACTCTCTCCCCGATCCCCACCAGTCTAGTCAATAACTCAACTGAACTCTTTCCCCGACCCCCACCAGTCTAGTCAATAACTGAACTCTCTCCCCAACCCCCACCAGTCTAGTCAATAATTGAACTCTCTCCCCAACCCCCACCAGTCTAGTCAATAACTCAACTCTCTCCCCGACCCTCACCAGTCTAGTCAACAACTCAACTATCTCCCTGACCCCCACCAGTCTAGTCAATAACTCAACTCTCTCCCCGACCCCCACCAGTCTAGTCAATAACTCATCTCTCTCCCTGACCCCCACCAGTCTAGTCAATAACTCAACTCTCTCCCCGACCCTCACCAGTCTAGTCAACAACTCAACTCTCTCCCCGACCCCCACCAGTCTAGTCAATAACTTAACTCTCTCCCCGACCCCCACCAGTCTAGTCAATAACTCATCTCTCTCCCTGACCCCCACCAGTCTAGTCAGTAACTCAACTCTCTCCCCGACCCCCACCAGTCTAGTCAATAACTCATCTCTCTCCCTGACCCCCACCAGTCTAGTCAATAACTCAACTCTCTCCCCGACCCTCACCAGTCTAGTCAACAACTCAACTCTCTCCCCGACCCCCACCAGTCTAGTCAATAACTCATCTCTCTCCCTGACCCCCACCAGTCTAGTCAGTAACTCAACTCTCTCCCCGACCCCCACCAGTCTAGTCAATAACTCAACTCTCTCCCCGACCCCCACCAGTCTAGTCAATAACTCATCTCTCTCCCTGACCCCCACCAGTCTAGTCAGTAACTCAACTCTCTCCCCGACCCCCACCAGTCTAGTCAATAACTCCACTCTCTCCCCGACCCCCACCAGTCTAGTCAATAACTCATCTCTCTCCCTGACCCCCACCAGTCTAGTCAATAACTCAACTCTCTCCCCGACCCTCACCAGTCTAGTCAACAACTCAACTCTCTCCCCGACCCCCACCAGTCTAGTCAATAACTTAACTCTCTCCCCGACCCCCACCAGTCTAGTCAATAACTCATCTCTCTCCCTGACCCCCACCAGTCTAGTCAGTAACTCAACTCTCTCCCCGACCCCCACCAGTCTAGTCAATAACTCAACTCTCTCCCCGACCCTCACCAGTCTAGTCAATAACTTAACTCTCTCCCCGACCCCCACCAGTCTAGTCAATAACTCATCTCTCTCCCTGACCCCCACCAGTCTAGTCAGTAACTCAACTCTCTCCCCGACCCCCACCAGTCTAGTCAGTAACTGAACTCTCTCCCCAACCCCCACCAGTCTAGTCAATAACTGAACTCTCTCCCCGACCCCCACCAGTCTAGTCAATAACTGAACTCTCTCCCCGACCCCCACCAGTCTAGTCAGTAACTGAACTCTCTCCCCGATCCCCACCAGTCTAGTCAATAACTCAACTGAACTCTCTCCCCGACCCCCACCAGTCTAGTCAATAACTGAACTCTCTCTCCCGACCCCCACCAGTCTAGTCAGTAACTGAACTCTCTCCCCGATCCCCACCAGTCTAGTCAATAACTCAACTGAACTCTTTCCCCGACCCCCACCAGTCTAGTCAATAACTGAACTCTCTCCCCAACCCCCACCAGTCTAGTCAATAATTGAACTCTCTCCCCAACCCCCACCAGTCTAGTCAATAACTCAACTCTCTCCCCGACCCTCACCAGTCTAGTCAACAACTCAACTATCTCCCTGACCCCCACCAGTCTAGTCAATAACTCAACTCTCTCCCCGACCCCCACCAGTCTAGTCAATAACTCATCTCTCTCCCTGACCCCCACCAGTCTAGTCAATAACTCAACTCTCTCCCCGACCCTCACCAGTCTAGTCAACAACTCAACTCTCTCCCCGACCCCCACCAGTCTAGTCAATAACTTAACTCTCTCCCCGACCTCCACCAGTCTAGTCAATAACTCATCTCTCTCCCTGACCCCCACCAGTCTAGTCAGTAACTCAACTCTCTCCCCGACCCCCACCAGTCTAGTCAACAACTCAACTATCTCCCCGACCCCCACCAGTCTAGTCAATAACTCAACTCTCTCCCCGACCCCCACCAGTCTAGTCAATAACTCATCTCTCTCCCTGACCCCCACCAGTCTAGTCAATAACTCAACTCTCTCCCCGACCCTCACCAGTCTAGTCAACAACTCAACTCTCTCCCCGACCCCCACCAGTCTAGTCAACAACTCAACTCTCTCCCCGACCCCCACCAGTCTAGTCAATAACTCAACTCTCTCCCCGACCCTCACCAGTCTAGTCAACAACTCAACTCTCTCCCCGACCCCCACCAGTCTAGTCAACAACTCAACTCTCTCCCCGACCCCCACCAGTCTAGTCAACAACTCAACTCTCTCCCCGACCCCCACCAGTCTAGTCAACAACTCAACTCTCTCCCCGACCCCCACCAGTCTAGTCAATAACTCATCTCTCTCCCTGACCCCCACCAGTCTAGTCAATAACTCAACTCTCTCCCCGACTCCCACCAGTCTAGTCAATAACTCATCTCTCTCCCCGACCCTCACCAGTCTAGTCAATAACTCAACTCTCTCCCCGACCCCCACCAGTCTAGTCAATAACTCATCTCTCTCCCTGACCCTCACCAGTCTAGTCAATAACTCAACTCTCTCCCCAACTCCCCAACAATCTTCCTTCCCATCTTTTTTTTATGTCTAAAGGGAAAAGCTTGGAAAACAAAAGCTTAATAAAAACACACATACACCTAAACATTAACACAGAGAAACAGTACATTCTCTCTATACAGTGGCAAGAAAAAGTATGTGAACCCTTTGGAATTATTTGGATTTCTGCATAAATTGGTCATACAATTAGATCTGACCATCATCTAAGTCACAACAACAGACAAACACAGTCTGCTTAAATTAATAACACACAAATTATTGTATTTTTCTTGTCTATATCGAATACATAATTTAAACATTCACAGTGTAGGTTGGAAAATATATGTGAACCCCCTAGGCTAATGACTTCTCCAAAAGCTAATTGGAGTCAGGAGTCAGCTAACCTGGAGTCCAATCAACGAGACGAGACTGGAGATGTTGGTTAGAGCTGCCCTGCCCTGTATAAAACACTCACAAAATTTGAGTTTGCTATTCACAAGAAGCATTGCCTGATGTGAACCCTGCCTCGAACAAAAGAGATCTCAGAAGACCCAAGATTAAGAATTGTTGACTTGCATAAAGCTGGAAAGGGTTACAAAAGTATCTCTAAAAGCCTTGATGTTCATCAGTCCACGGTAAGACAAATTGTCTATAAATGTAGAAAGTTCAGCACTGTTGCTACTCTCCCTAGGAGTGGCCGTCCTGCAAAAATGACTACTGCAAGAGCACAGCGCAGAATGCTCAATGAGGCTAAGAAGAATCCTAGAGTGTCAGCTAAAGACTTACAGAAATCTCTGGAACATGCTAACATCTCTGTTGACGAGTCTATGATACGTAAAACACTAAACAAGAATGGTGTTCATGGGAGGACACCACAGAAGAAGCCACTGCTGTCCGAAAAAAACATTGCTGCACGTCTGAAGTTCGCAAAAGAGCATCTGGATGTTCCACAGCGCTACTGGCAAAATATTCTGTGGACAGATGAAACTAAAGTTGAGTTGTTTGGAAGGAACACACAACACTATGTGTGGAGAAAAAAGACACAGCACACCAACATCAAAACCTCATCCCAACTGTAAAGTATGGTGGAGGGAGCATCATGGTTTGGAGCTGCTTTTCTGCCTCAGGGCCCGGAGAGCTTGCTATCATAGACAGAAATTAATTCCCAAGTTTATCAACACATTTTGCAGGAGAGTGTAAGTCTATCTGTCTGCTAATTGAAGCTCAACAGAAGTTGGGTGATGCAACAGGACAACGACCCAAAACCAGAAGTAAATCAACAACAGTATGGCTTCAACAGAAGACAATACACCTTCTGGAGTAGCTCAGTCCTGACCTCAACCCGATGGAGATGCTGTGGCATGACCTCAAGAAAGCGGTTCACACCGGACATCCCAAGAATATTGCTGAACTGAAACAGTTTTGTAAAGAGGAATGGTCCAAAATTCCTCCTGAATGCAGGTGTGATCCGATACTACAGAAAACATTTGGTTGAGGTTATTGCTGCCAAAAGAGGGTCAACCAGTTATTAAACCCAAGGGTTCACATACTTTTTCCACCCTGCACTGTAAATGTTTACACGGTGTGTTCAATAAAGACATAACAACGTATTATTGTTTGTGTGTTATTAGTTTAAGCA
Organism: Oncorhynchus mykiss; assembly: GCF_013265735.2. NCBI lineage: Eukaryota > Metazoa > Chordata > Actinopteri > Salmoniformes > Salmonidae > Oncorhynchus > Oncorhynchus mykiss. The sequence continues at coordinate 81,860,508 of NC_048572.1, forward strand.
GACTTTGTTTGTCTATTGTTGTGACCTAGATGATCAAATTTTATCCAGAAGTCCAGGTAATTCCAAAGGGTTCACATACTTTTTCTTGCCACTGTAGTTCATATCATAGGCCTAATAGTACAGTAGAGCTATTTTTACTTGCACACAATATAGCTGGGTCGCCCTGTCCTGCTCCTAGAGGCCCATGGCCCTGCAGCGCCCCAACCCGAAACACCCCACTTTGCTTCAGGATCTTAGTGAAACATTCATTATTGGTTTCAGGTATGTTAGGTCAAGGCCAGAGTGACAACCAACAGTGCGGCAGACCCCCGGGGACCGGACTGAGCAGCCCAGCAGCTAGGGATTGCCTAAATAGATATCTCCTCTGATGTGGAAATGTTTTAAATACAGACTCCTTTTGTCGTACAGCATTCCATATAAGACATCCAGACCTTATGAAAGTTGCCCAGTGTACCCTTTTAATCTGGTAATAAATCAAATCCAGTGATGCATAACCTGACATTTCTGCCATCCATTGTAGGAGGATAATGAACCTTCATATTAATGGTAATTCATTTCTTAGCCTCTATAAATACTAAGTTGCACACTTTCTTCTGATAACAGTCTCCGGTATCAACATTTTCAAGCAAACAAAAACTGGTAGAAGGCAGAATCTGTAGACATGCTGAGATAAAAGAAGATACTCTTTGCCAGGATTCAGCCAGCCTTCACAAGACCATAACAAATGCAAATATGTCCCCTTTTGTGTTTTACACCTCCAGCAGAATAATACAATTTCCGAGTGCATGATATTCAGTTTCACTGGCATATAGTATGTTCTATGGATGGTCTTAAACGGCAGTAATTTATGTGAGATTATATGAACAGGATTGGGCATTCTAACATACAGTTGAAGTCGGAAGTTTACATACACCTTAGCCAAAAACATTTAAATTAGTTTTTTCACAATTCCTGACATTTAATCCTAGTAAAAATTCCCTGTCTTAGGTCAGTTAGGATCCCCACTTTATTTTAAGAATATTAAATGTCAGAATAATAGTAGAATGAATGATTTATTTCAGCTTTTATTTCTTTCATCACATTCCCAGTGGGTCAGTTTACATACACTCAATTTGTATTTGGTAGCGTTGCCTTTAAATGGTTTAACTTGGGTCAAACGTTTAAGGTAGCCTTCCACAACTTTTTCAGAATAAGTTGGGTGAATTTTGGCCCATTCCTCCTGACAGAGCTGGTGTAACTGAGTCAAGTTTGTAGGCCTCCTTGCTCGCAAATACTTTTTCAGTTCTTCCCACACATTTCCTATAGGATTGAGGTCAGGGCTTTGTGATAGCCAGTCCAGTACCATGACTTTGTTGTCCTTAACCTCTCTTGAGTAGAGGGCAGTATTTTCACGTCCGGATGAAAAGCGTGCCCTAAGTAAACTGCCTGTAACTCAGGCCCAAAAGCTAGGATATGCATATAATTGGTAGATTTGGATAGAAAACACTCTAAAGTTTCTAAAACTGTTTGTGAGTATAACAGAACTGATATGGCAGGCGAAACCCCGAGGACAAACCATCCCCACAAAAAAATGTTCAGCCTACCACTGTTTTCAATGGCTGTCACTTTTATTATAAGGCGAAATCCTCCCAGATTGCAGTTCCTAGGGCTTCCACTAGATGTCAACAGTATTTAGAAAGAGTTTCAAGTTGGTTTTTGGAAAAATCAGCCAGAAATTGTAGTTTTTGTAGGTGGCTTCCAATTTGGCTGTGGTGTTTCCAAGCCTGTGGAAGAGAGAGCGTTCTTTGGTATTTTTCTTCGGTAAAGAGAATAATGATTCCCCGTCATACATTTTATGGTTTATTTACATATTAGGGCACCTAAGGTTTGATTATAAACGTTGTTTGACTTGTTTGGAAAAGTTTATTAGTAACGTTTGGGATTCATTTTGGGATTGTTGACTGAAGCGCGCCAGCTAAACTGAGTTTTTATGGATATAAAAAAGGACATTATCGAACAAAAGGACCATTTGTGATATATCTGGGACCTTTTGGAGTGCCAACAGAAGAAGATCATTAAAGGTAAGGCATTTATTATATCGCTATTTCTGACTTTTGTGGCGCACCTGCCTGGTTGAAATATGTTTTTCATGCTTTTGTATGCGGCGCTGTCCTCAGATAATCGCATGGTGTGCTTTCGCCGTAAAGCCTTTTTGTAATCTGACACAGCGGCTGGATTAAAAAGAAGTTCATCTTTATTTTGATGTGTCACACTTGTGATTTTATGAAAGTTAAATAATTTGAATTCTGTAATTTGAATTTCGCGCTCTGCAATTTCAACGGATGTTGGCCAGGTGGGACGCTACCGTCTTCCTGACTGATGTCTTGAGATGTTGCTACAATATATCCACATAATTTTCCTCCCTCATGATGACATCTATTTTTTGAAGTGCACCAGTCCCTCCTGCCCGCAAAGCACCCCCACAACATGATGCTGCCACCCCCGTGCTTCAAGGTTGGGATGGTGTTCTTCGGCTTGCAAGCCTCCCCCTTTTCCTCCGAACATAACGATGGTCATTATGGCCAAACAGTTCTATTTTTGTTTCATCAGACCAGAGGACAGTTCTCCAAAAAGTACGATCTTTGTCCCCATGTGCAGTTGCAAACCGTAGTCTGGCTTTTTTATGGAGGTTTTGGAGCAGTGGCTTCTTCCTTGCTGAGTGGCCTTTCAAGTTATGTTGATATAGACTCGTTTTACTGTGAATATAGATACTTTTATACCTGTGTCCTCCAGCATCAAGGTCCTTTGCTGTTATTCTGGGATTGATTTGCACTTTTCGCACCAAAGTACATTCATCTCTAGGAGACAGAACGCGTCTCCTTCCTGAGGGTATGACGCTGCGTGGACCCATGGTGTTTATACTTTTGTACTATTGTTTGTACAGATGAACGTGGTACCTTTGGAAATTGCTCCCAAGGATGAACCAGACTTGTGGAGGTCTACAGTTTTTTTTTTTTAGGTCTTTTTAGGTCTCTGATTTCTTTTGATTTTCCAATGATGTCAAGCAAAGAGGTACTGAGTTTGAAGGTAGGCCTTGAAATACATACACAGATACACCTCCAATTGACTCAAATTATGTCAATTAGCCTATCAGAAGCTTCTAAAGCCATGACATAATTTTCTGGAATTTTCCAAGCTGTTTAAAGGCACAGTCAACTTAGTGTATGTAAACTTCTGACTCACTGGAATTGTGATACAGTGAATTATAAGTGAAATAATCTATCTGTAAACAATTGTTGGAAAAATCACTTGTGTCATGCATAAAGTAGATGTCCTAAATTACTTGCAAAATCTAAAGTTTGTTAACAAGAAATTTGTGGAGTGGTTGAAAAACAAGTTTTAATGACTCCAACCTAAGTCTATGTAAACTTACAACTGTATCTGTATCTTCATCAATAGCATCTCCCAGGTCTTCCTAACATTTTTGTTTGACATATTTTATGTCATTGGGAAAAGCCTCTATCAACCCTTGATACGGTTTGGAAATCAAATTTAGAGATTTGTCAGACTGCCTTAAAACAGTTCCAATCTTTGAAATGAAGGAAAACTGATTAATTAATAACGTTACATTGCTATACTGACTAATAAAAAAACTCACATTGCGCTGAAAAACATATTTAATGGTTTGGCCTCTGGTTTCATTGTTTGATTCAGGTGTAGTGTGATTGAGGCAAAAATAATTGCTAACGTTAGCCAACTTTTGGCTAGCTCTAGCTCATGGTACAATGGTATGTCATCAAATTTACTTCTGTTGAAACGGGACAAAACAAAGGCTACAAAACATTTCCATACACACAACAGCTGTTAGATACTGCGACCTGACAGATAGCTAGCTAGAGACTAGCTGGAGTTGAACTGGCTGTGGTAGCTACTAGCTAGCTAGCTGCTGGTAGTTCATTCACTTCAGTGGAGATGGGATGAAACGTTAGCTAACATAACATGTCAGTTACACTACTAGCTTAGCACTAGGAATAAAATAAAATAAAATCTGTCAAACAGCTGTTACCTTGCCAGCTAGATCAGTCAACTTAAGAGTAGCCAGTTTCTGCTCTGCTAAGCTTTTACAACTCAGAGAAAAAGTGCGACACAGACAGCAGCCGCCTCTGTTCATCTCTCCCGTGCTGGTCCTATTAGCCAGCCTTTCAGAAACTTTGCCTTCACACTGTCTGTCCCTGTGAGGTCATAAATCCACCCACCTGAAACCAGAAAACAGCCTACCCGACCGCATCTGAGGCGTCCGCATGGTCCTAAAGCACACCGCTGCCAAGCTTTGTATCTCAGTACAATTATAAAACTGGGGAGGGGTGTGTGTGTGTGTGTGTGTGTGTGTGTGTGTGTGTGTGCAATTTCACAAAGTGTGTGTGTGGGGGGTTCATGCCACCCGTCCCCGTCCCAAGTGAATGTTACTCCCATACTTCTCATCACGCCTCTCCTTCAGTGACTATGTCCCAAATGGCACCCTATTCTCTACATAATGCCCCTTATGGGCCCTGGTCAATGCAGGGCACTATATAGGGACAAGGGGTTCCATTTGGGAGGCAGCCAGTGAATGTACCTCGCATGATGTGTGTCTGGCTTGTCCGGCTGGTTATAGACTCATCAGTCTTACATGGAACGCCCCATGGCTACTGCTGTGCCATTTATCATCCTACCTGTTTTCCCTCTCTATGGTTGTGTCTCCAAAATGTGTCTCCAAAATGTCACCTTATTCCCTATTTAGTGCACTACCTTAAACCAGAGCCAACAATAAACCCTACCTGTCCAGAGCCATTTGGGATACAACCTACCTGTCCAGGACTCTGACAGTAACTGAAATGACCACCTCTATCTGACCTCTTTGTTTCCCTCTCTTCTCTGTGTTGCCTAGACGATGACCCCTTGCAGCCGGTGACCCAGGACGAGACGGCGTCCGTGGGCGGCATGGTAACCCTGACCTGCCGGGTGGCAGCGAGTGACAACTCCTCCCTGCAGTGGTCCAACACAGCCCAGCAGACCTTGTACTTTGGAGAGAAGAGAGGTGAGAGGGAGGGAGGGAGGGAGGGAGGGAGGGAGGGAGGGAGGGAGGGAGGGAGGGAGGGAGGGAGGGAGGGAGGGAGAGGTGTGTGTGTGTGTTTGAGAGAAAGAGGGAGGGAGAGGAGTGTGATAGATCATGAGAGACAGGAAAGGGGAAAAGAGAGAGAGAGAGACAGAGAGACAGTTTAAGAGTAGGGCTGTGACGGTCATGGAATTTTGGATGATGGTAATTGGTCAGAGAAATGACTGCGGTCTCCGTAAATAACCATTAGAATAGATAATAATGCAAACTAACTGGTGTGGCTGTCTACTACCCTCTGAGAGGATCTGGTCTCAACCAGTCACAGTGCTGAACCAGATCCTGACCCATCACACTGACTCTGAGACAACAGTATATCCCCGTCACACTGACTCTCAGACAACAGACTAGCCCCATCACACTGACTCTCAGACAACAGACTAGCCCCATCACACTGACTCTCAGACAACAGACTAGCCCCATCACACTGACTCTCAGACAACAGACTAGCACCATCACACTGACTCTCAGACAACAGACTAGCACCATCACACTGACTCTGAGACAACAGACTAGCACCATCACACTGACTCTCAGACAACAGTCTAGCCCCATCACACTGACTCTGAGACAACAGACTAGCACCATCACACTGACTCTCAGACAACAGACTAGCACCATCACACACACACACACACACACAAATAAATAAATTAAATTAAATACAATGGGACAATGGACTTTACCGTGAAATGCTTGCTTACAAGCCTTTCCCAACGTAAAGTAAATAAATAAATAGTAATAGAAGGGGAATAAAATACACAAGAATACACAAGAAGCTATATACAGGAAGTTCCAGATCACTGAGGAGCTATATACAGGAAGTAGCAGATCACTGTGGAGATATAGACACAAAGTACCAGTACCAGATCAATGTGGAGCTGTATACAGGAAGTACCAGATCAATGTGGAACTATATAAAGGAAGTACCAGATCACCGTGGAGCTATATACACAAAGTACCAGTACCAAATCAATGTGGAGCTATATAAAGGAAGTACCTGTATCAGATCAATGTGGAGCTATATACAGGGAGTACCAGCATCAGATCAATGTGGAGCTATATACAGGAAATACCAGATGACTGTGGAGCTATATAAAGGAAGTACCAATACCAGATCACTGTGGAGCTATATACAGGAAGTTTCAGATGACTGTGGAGCTATATACAGGAAGTACCAGTACCAGATCAATGTGGAGCTATATACAGGAAGTACCAGATCAATGTGGAACTATATAAAGGAAGTACCAGATCACCGTGGAGCTATATACACAAAGTACCAGTACCAAATCAATGTGGAGCTATATAAAGGAAGTACCCGTATCAGATCAATGTGGAGCTATATACAGGAAGTACCAGTAGAAGATCACTGTGGAGCTTTATCCAGGAAGTACCAGAACCTAAAAGTATTTGGTTTTAAATATACCTAAGTATCAAAAGTAAATGTATTGCAAAAATATACCTAAGTATCAAAAGTAAATGTATTGCAAAAATATACCTAATTATCAAAAGACCACTGTATATAACCCACCTGAACAAGGACCCGAATTGATATCCAAAATGCTAAACCTACTTATCACGGAGGCAAAAGGGCCGACAGGAATGAGAGGAGACCTCAACCTTATCCTGAATTTTATGTTAGATTGTCAACGCAGCATAAATCACAAGACAGAGAAGGCTGCAGTGATACTAAGAAGGGCAGACGTAGAGGTGTGTCTGATAGATATTTGGAGAACTTTACACCCCAAAGAAAATGACTTAACATACTACTCTAGAGCACATAAGAAATACTCAAGATTAGACTATTTCTTCATGTTTAAAACAGATGTAGCAACAGTCATCAACTGTGTAACGCTCGTCCTCTTCTTCTGGCGAGGAGTAAGAGAGATCAGACCAATGTGCAGCGTGGTAAGTGTCCATAACGATACTTTATTTACATGAACACTAAACTACAAAATAACAACGTGAAAAACCGAAACAAACGAAACAGTCCCGCATGGAAACAAACACTGACACGGAAAATAATCACCCACAACTCAAAAGTGAAACCAGGCTACCTAAGTAAGGTTCTCAATCAGGGAAAACGATTGACAGCTGCCTCTGATTGAGAACCATACCAGGCCAAACGCAGAAATCCCAAAACATAGAAAAAGAAACATAGACAACACACCCAACTCACGCCCTGACCATACTAAAACAAAGACATAACAAAAGAACTAAGGTCAGGACGTGACAGTGCCCCCCCCCCCCCCCAAAGGTGCGGACTCTGGCCGCAAAACCTGAACCTATAGGGGAGGGTCTGGGTGGGTGTCTGTCCGCGGTGGCGGCTCTGGCGCGGGACGTGGACCCCACTCCACTATAGTCTTTCTCCGCCTCTTTAACCGCCTCCGTGGCCTCTTTAGAGCGGCAACCCTCGCCGCCGACCTCGGACTGGGGACCCTAGCAATGGGTCCCAAATGGACGGCCGGCTCTGGCAGCTCAGGACAAACGGGAGACTCTGGCAGCTCAGGACAGACGGGAGACTCTGACAGCTCAGGACAGACGGGCGACTCTGGCAGGTCAGGACAGACGGGCGACTCTGGCAGGTCAGGACAGACGGGCGACTCTGGCAGGTCAGGACAGACGGGCGACTCTGGCAGGTCAGGACAGACGGGCGACTCTGGCAGCTCAGGACAGACGGGCGACTCTGGCAGCTCAGGACAGACGGGCGACTCTGGCAGCTCAGGACAGACGGGCGACTCTGGCAGCTCAGGACAGACGGGCGACTCTGGCAGCTCAGGACAGACGGGAGACTCTGGCAGCTCAGGACAGACGGGAGACTCTGACAGCTCAGGACAGACGGGAGACTCTGACAGCGCTGAGCAGGAGGAAGACTCTGGCAGCACTGGACAGACAGGAGCACCAGTATGGAGGAGACGGAGAGACAGCCTGGTGCGGGGGGCTGCCACCGGAGGGCTGGTGCGTGGAGGTGGCACCGGATAGACCGGACCATGAAGACGCACTGGAGGTCTCGAGCACCGAACCTTCCCAACACTACCTGGCTGAATGCTCTCCATAGCCAGGCCAGTGCGGCAAGGTGGAATAGCCCGCATTGGGCTGTGCTGGCGAACCGGGGACACCATGCATAGGGCTTGTGCCATGTACCCCGGCCAGAGGAGATGCACTGGAGACCAGATGCGCTGAGCCGGCTTCATGGCACCTGGCTCGATGCCCACTCTATCCCGGCCGATACAAAGCGCTGCAATGTACCGCACCGGGTTATGCGGGGCGGCAGGGTAGCCTAGTGGTTAGAGCGTTGGACTAGTAACCGGAAGTTTGTGAGTTCAAACCCCCGAGCTGACAAGGTACAAATCTGTCGTTCTGCCCCTGAACAGGCAGTTAACCCACTGTTCCCAGGCCGTCATTGAAAATAAGAATTTGTTCTTAACTGACTTGCCTGGTTAAATAAAGGTAAAATAAAAAAAAAAAATAAAAAAAAAAAATATGCCTGCGCACCGGGGACACCGTGTGTCTCACGGCATAACACAGTGCCTGCCCGGTCCCTCTCTCTCCACGGTAAGCACGGGGAGTTGGCTCAGGTCTCCTACCTGACTTAGCCACACTCCCCGTGTGCGCCGCCTCAATACATTTTTGAGGCTGCCCCTCGGGCTTCCAACCGCGCCGCCATGCTGCCTCCTCATACCACCGCCTCTCAGCTTTCGCTGCCTCCAGCTCTGCCTTGGGGCGGCGATACTCTCCAGCCTGTGCCAAGGGTCCCTTGCCATCCAGAATCTCCTCCCATGTCCAGGAGTCCTGAGATCGCTGCTGCTGCCCGTTACCACGCTGCTTGGTCCTTTGGTCGTGGGTGAAACCAGGCTACCTAAGTATGGTTCTCAATCAGGGACAACGATTGACAGCTGCCTCTGATTGAGAACCATACTTAGGTAGCCTGGTTTCACTTTTGAGTTGTGGGTGATTGTTTCCTGTGCCTGTGTTTGCACCATATGGGGCTGTTTTGATTTTCGTTTGTTCTTTCACTTTGTTTACATATTAAAATGGACACTTATCACGCTGCAAATTGGTCAGATATCTCTTACTCCTCGTCAGAACAAGAGGACGAGCGTTACAAACTGCCACATTAGAGCAATGGAAATATTGGATCATGCTGAATATGAAAATAAATATGGGACTAGAGAAAAGCTCCACAGTTTGGAGATTAAATAATGAACATCTACATAACATTACATTTAAGAATAGAAAAAAGGCAACACTAAAAGAAGATGTGGAAATGAATGATTTTGGAGAGATCGCCCCTATAATGGTATGGGAATGGGCCAAGGCAGTGCTTCAAGGTGAGATAATATCATATGCTTCTAAAAAAATAAAAGAGAAAGAAACATTAGGACTACAAAATACCTTGATCAGGCTTCAAAGTAAACATGTAAGTAATGGAAACCTACTGATATAAAAATGCCTAGATCAAATTAAGTCGGACAATATAGGAAAAACATTCATATTTACTAAATATTACAATAATGGCCCAAAGGCCCAGAAATTACTTGCAGACTGAGAAAACAAAGTAAAAAGGCCAACATACCAGGAATTAAAGATAACTGTCCTGACCTTAGAGAGGCTTTTTATTTCTCTATTTGGTTAGGTCAGGGTGTGATTTGGGTGGGCATTCTAGTTTTCTATTTCTTCGTTGGCCGAGTGTGGTTCCCAATCAGAGGTAGCTATCTATCGTTGTCTCTGATTGGGAATCATACTTAGTCAGCCTAGTTTGTGGGATCTTGTTTTTGTATAGTTGCTGTGGAGCCTGCAGAACTTTATGTTTGTTTGTATTTTGTTGTTTTTTGGTGTCATTTGAAAATAAAGTAAAATGTACGTCTACCACGCTGCACCTTGGTCTCCTTCTAACAACGGACGTAACAGAAGATCCCACCACCAAAAGACCAAGCAGCGTGGCCAGGAGGAGCAGGGATCCTGGGCCCGGGAGAAAAGTGAGTGGAGGACATCCTGGACATGGGAGGATATATTAGATGGTTAAGGATCCTGGATGTGGGAGGAGATCCAGGCTGGTATGGATTGCCTTCCATGGGAGCAGATGGAGGCAGCGAGGGAGGAACAACAACGACACCGGGGTTCGCGACCTCAACACAAGCATGAGAGGCAGCCTCAAAATGTTTTTTTGGGGCTGGGGTGGTTGGCGGGGTGGTTGGCGGGGTGGTTGGCGGGGTGGTTGGGGTGGTTGGCGGAGCCAGGTTGCAGACCAGAGCCAACCTGCCGCACTTGCTTTAAGGAGCGTGTGACCCTTCAGGCACCATGCTTTGCGGGTACACGGACTGTGTCACCGGTACGCATCCACAGCCCGGTGCGCTCTGTGCCAGCTCCCCGCATTTGCCGTGCTAGAGTGGGCATTCAGCCAGGACGGATTGTGCCGGCTCAGCGCTCCTGGTCTCCGGTGCGTCTCTTTGGCCCAGGATATCCTGTGCCAGCTCCACGCACCAGGTCTCCAGTGCGTCTCTCCAGCCCGGTGCGTCCTGTGCCAGCTCTACGCACCCGGCCTCCAGTGATGATCAAGGGCCTGAAGCCTCCAGTGATGATCAATGGTACGAAGCCTGCAGTGATGATCCACGGCACGAAGCCTCCAGTGATGATCCAAGGCCCGAAGCCTCCAGTGGTGATCCATGGCCTGAAGCCTCCAGTGATGATCCATGGCACGAAGCCTCCAGTGATGATCCATGGCATGAAGCCTCCAGTTATGATCCAAGGCCCGAAGCCTGCAGTGATGATCCTTGGCACGAAGCCTCCAGTGATGATCCATGGCACGAAGCCTGCAGTGATGATCCATGGCATGACGTCTCCAGTGATGATCCATGGCACGAAGCCTGCAGTGATGATCCATGGCATGAAGTCTCCAGTGATGATCCATGGCACGAACCCTCCAGTGATGATCCATGGCCCAAAGCCTCCAGTGATGGTCCATGGCACGAAGCCTCCGGCGACGGTCGGCGGTCTGGTTCCTTCGGCGACGGTCGGCGGTCCGGAGTCCCTCATAGAGTCAGGTTTTGCGGCCGGAGTCCGTCCGCACCTTGGATAGCCTTTTTATTTCTCTATTTGGTTAGGCCAGGGTGTGATTTGGGTGGGCATTCTAGTTTTCTATTTCTTTGTTGGCCGGATCTCTGATTGGGAATCATACTTAGGCACCCTAGTTTGTGGGATCTTGTTTTTGTATAGTTGCTGTGGAGCCTGCAGAACTTTATGTTCATTTGTATTTAGTTGTTTTTTGGTGTCATTTGAAAATGAAGTCAAATGTACGCCTACCACGCTGCACCTTGGGCTCCTTCTAACAACGGACGTAACAATAACTCAGAAATCCTTACTAAAAGAACCGAAATAGCTAATGAATTTGCCAAATATTACCAAATATTCCAGAGGTACAGGAATCTAACATAGAGTAAATAAAAAATACATAGAATTTTTTTTATACCTGAAGTGACAGATGAACAAAATGCAAAGTTAATTAAACCAATAACTGAAGAAAAACTGATGGTTACCATTCAGAAAATGACAAATGTTCAGTAGCGATAGATACACCAATGAATTCTATAAGGAATTCAAACAAGACCTTTCTTCTGTAAAGCCATCAACAGAGATTACACACCAACCTAGAGCTCCTCTATTGTTAATTTTATTCATAAAGAAGTTAAAGATCCAGCAGAATGTGCATTGTATCGACCAATATCGTTGCTGAATGGCGGCCAAAAATAGCTTACATCAATTATTGGAAATAGACTAAGTAATATAATCCCTGATATCATAAACTCTGACCAAACAGACTCTTGAGCGATAATGTCAGGCAAACGTTTAATGTAATGGAACACAACTCTCAATAAAAAACTAAAACTGCCGATGCAGAGAAGTGAAAGGGTTTTATGGCCTTTCATCTTCGAAATTTAACAATTTTTTACTTTTGTGAAACTATCTTGAACTGGCTGTAAATTATGTATAAAACACCAAATGTCAGAGTAAGGGGAAATGGAACACTATCACGCTCTTTTGACCTCTGAAGGGGGACAAGACAGGGGGATCTTATGTCACCTTCAATCTCAATTTTACATATGGAACCGTCAGCTGAAAATATAAGAAATAATCAGAAAATTCAAGGTCTACAGATCAATCAGGAAGAACACAAATTAGCAATGTACGCAGACGATGTGATTATCTACTTAATAAACATACCTCAGTTAGTTCCCACTATTATGGATGAAGTAAAACAATCCAGGGTCATGTCTGGGTACAGACTAAATACAGGGAAATCAGAAGCTATGACGGTAGGTCAATCAATACCCCAAGACATCAAAACTAAGTTTGAATTTAAACGGGATCAAAATAATCCCCCAAGATCTAACAAAACTACATCTCTGTAACGATCGTCGTAGGTGGAAGAAGGAGAGGACCAAGGTGCAGTGTGGTAAGTGTTCATGTTGTAAATTTAATCAAAACTGAACACTAAACAAAATAACAACGAGGAAAAACGAGAACGAAACAGTTCTGTCAGGTGATACACACAAAACAGAAAACAACTACCCACAACTCAAGGGGCGAAACCAGGCTGCCTAACTATGGTTCTCAATCAGAGACAACGATTGACAGCTGCCTCTGATTGGGAAACATACCAGGCCAAACACATAGAAATACAAAACCTAGACTACAAAACATAGAATGCCCACCCCAACTCACGCCCTGACCAAACTAAAACAGAGACATAAAAAAGGAACTAACTTTATAACTTTGGAACAAAAAAATAGCTTTTACTGGACCAACAAAGATTGAAATTAGTACCTTTAACAATAACAGGAATAATTAAAACTATTCAAATGAATGTCCTCCCAAGATTTGTATTCCTTTTCTGGAATCTACCAATAACGTCTTCCTCCCCAAATAAAGCCAGTGTCAAATTTTACAACAATCAACAACATAATCAAGCAGGGGGACTAGCATTACCAAACCTTATTGATTATTACATAGCCGCCCAATTAAAATAATTTACTGTAAGGATGAATCCAGAATGAACAGCTAAATGACAGATGGAAATCTGGAAAAAACAAAAAGTAAAACTATTTTCATGAAGACAATCAATACACACATTAGGAAAATAGAAAATACCTGTATAAATTACACCAACGGTCTGGACAAAGATCACCAAAACACAACGTTTCCTAACAAACCTGATCTAATTGTAATGGACGACGACTTTAAGCCAAGTATGATTGGTGATGATGGTCTGAAAAAGGACTGAGCAGGTATCATCAGAGATTCACAGACAAGGGGATAGATACATTTAAGAATCTATCAAAAAAGTACAAACTCCAAAACTCTCAGTTTTACAATTATTTACAAGTAAGAGGTACTAAAGCAGGGGGACCTAAGAAAACACTTAGTGAGATACATCACTCTGATAGAGCTCTAGAGTTCCTCTGTGGAGATGGGAGAAACTTCCAGAAGGACAACCATCTCTGCACCACTCCACCAATCAGGCCTTTATGTTAGAGTGTCCAGACAGAAGCCACTCCTCAGTAAAAGGCACATGACAGCCTGCTTGGTGTTTGCCAAAAAGCACCTAAAGACTCAGACCATGAGAAACAAGATTCTCTGGTCTGATAAAACCAAGATTGAACTCTTTGGTCTGAATGCCAAGTGTCACATCTGGAGGAAACCTGGCACCATCCCTACGGGGAAGCATAGGGGTCGCAGCTTCATGCTGTGTGGATGTTTTTCAAGCGGCAGGGACTAGGAGACTAGTCAGGATCGAGGCAAAGATGAACAGAGCAAATGTCCTTGAGTGGCCCAGCCAGAGCCCAGACTTGAACCCAATTTAACATCTCTGGAGAGACCTGAAAATAGCTGTGCAGAAACGCTCCCCATCCAACCTGACAGAACTTGAGAGGATCTGCAGAGAAGAATGGAAGAAACTCCCTAAATACAGATGTGCCAAACGAAAAGAGCTTGTAGAGTCATACCCAAAAATAGTCGATGCTGTAATCTCCGCCAAAGGTTCGCCAAAGTACTGAGTAAAGGGTCTTATTTGTAACTTATTTTGTACATAATGTTTCTGCAACCGTATCTTAAGGCAAAAAAAGAGCTTCTGGATATCAGGACAGTGTAACGATCCTCTTCCTGTGAATGACTGGACCAAGGCGCAGCAGCGTGAGACGTGTTCATGATATTTTATTAAAAATCAGAACACTAAAACAAAAATTAACAAAGAGGAAAACGAACAGTTATGTAAGGAAACTAATAATACAGAAATTAACTACCCACAAAACCCATGTGGGCAAGAGCTACCTAAGTAAAAGAGCCTCTGGATATCAGGACAGCGATCACTCACCTCGGATTAGACAAGCAAGACGCACAAGACATTCTCCAAATACCCAGCAGGGCCGACATCCCCGTTATTTGCAAGAGGAAGCAACGCAGGTACAGAGGACAAAGAGCCGGATGCCCCGTAAGGACCCAGAGAAGGCGAGTAGGAAAGCTGCCGTTACCGTCAATACTACTCGCCAACGTGCAATCACTAGAAAAGGTACGATCACGAATATACTACCAACGGGACATCAAAAACTGTAATATCCTATGTTTCACAGAATCGTGGCTGAATGACAATATGGATATTCAGCTATCGGGATACACGCTGCACCGGCAAGATAGAACAGGGGGGGGGGGGGGGGGGGGGGGGGGGGGTCTGTACATATTTATAAATAACAGCTGGTGCACGAAAGTAGAGTATATTGTGATAAATTGCAGGCCTCACTACTTGCCTAGAGAGTTTTTAGCTATATTTTTCGTGGCTGTTTATTTACCACCACAGACAGATGCTGTCACTAAGACCTCACTCAGTCAGCTGTATAAGGAAATAAGCAAACAGGAAACCACTCACCCAGAGGCGGCGCTCCTAGTGGCCGGAGACTTTAATGAAGGGAAACTTATATCAGTTCTACTAAATTTCCATCAACATGTTAAATGTGCAACCAGAGGGAAAAAAATTCTCGATCACCTGTACTCCACACACAGAGATGTGTACAAAGCTCTCCCTCACCCTCCATTTGGTAAATCCGACCACAACTCTATCCTCCTGATTCCTGCGTACAAGCATAAATTAAAGCAGGAAGCACTAGTGACTCGGTCTATAAAAAAGTGGTCAGATGAAGCAGATGCTAAACTACAGGACTGTTTTGCTATCTCAGACTGGAATATGTTCCGGGATTATTCCGATGGCATTGAGGTGTACACCACTGGCTTTATCAATAAGTGCATTGAGGATGTCGTCCCCACAGTGACTGCACGTACATACCCCAACCAGAAGCCATGGATTACAAGCAACATTCGCACTGAGCTAAAGGGTAGAGCTGCCGCTTTCAAGGTGTGGGACTCTAATCCGGAAGCTTCCAAGAAATCCTGCTATGCCCTCAGACGAACCATCAAAGAGGCAAAGCATCAATACAGGGCTAAGGTTGAATCATACTACACCGGCTCCAACGCTCGTCTTATGTGGCAGCGCTTGCAAACTATTACAGACTACAAAGTGAAGCACAGCTGCGAGCAGCCCAGTGACACGAGACTACCAGATGAGCTAAATCACTTCTATGCTCGCTTCGAGGCAAGCAACACTGAGGCATGCATGAGAGCATCAGCTGTTCCGGACGACTGTGTGATCACGCTCTCCGTAGCCGTAATAGATCAACATACACAAGGCTGCGGGGCCAGACGGATTACCAGGACGTGTGCTCCGGGGATGTGCTGACCAACTGGCAGGTGTCTTCACTGACATTTTCAACAGGTCCCTGATTGAGTCTGTAATACCAACATGTTTCAAGCAGACCACCATAGTCCCTGTGCCCAAGAACACACTAAGCTAAGGGTCCTCACTAAGCCAAGGATCCTGGGACTAAACACCTCTCTCTGCAACTGGATCCTGGACTTCCTGATGGGCCGCCCCCAGGTGGTGAGGGTTGGTAGCAACACATCTGCCACGCTGATCCTCAACACTGGAGCTCCCCAGGGGTGCCAGAATTTCAACCTATCCCTCAACGTAACCAAGACTGATTGTGGACTACAGGAAAAGGAGGACCGAGCACGACCCCATTCTCATCAACGGGGCTGTAGTGGAGCAGGTTGAGAGCTTCAAGTTCCTTGGTGTCCACATCAACAACAAACTAGAATGGCCCAAACACACATAGGCAGTCGTGAAGAGGGCACGACAAAGCCTATTCCCCCTCAGGAAACTAAAAAGATTTGGCATGGGTCCTGAGATCCTTAAAATGTTCCACAGCTGCAACATCAAGATCACTGCCTGGTACGGCAATTGCTCGGCCTCTGACCACAAGGCACTACAGAGGGTAGTGCGTACGGCCCAGTACATCACTGGGGCTAAGCTTCCTGCCATCCAGGACCTCTACACCAGGAATGTCAGAGGAAGGCCCTAAATATTGTCAAAGACCCCAGCCACCCCAGTCATAGACTGTTCTCTCTACTACCACACTACTCTCTGTTTATCATATATGCATAGTCACTTTAACTATGCATTCATGTACATACTACCTCAATCAGCCTGACTAACCGGTGTCTGTATGTAGCCTTGGTCCTTTTATACCCTCGCGATTGTATATAGCCTGTCTTTTTACTGTTGTTTTATTACTTGATCTACCTATTGTTCACATAATACCTTTTTTTGCACTATTGGTTAGAGCCGGTAAATAAGTATTCCACTGTAAGGTCATCTACACTTGTTGTATTCGGCGCACGTGACAAATACACATTGATTTGATTTGATTTTAATGCCTATGTAAATGCATTATTTCCATATTTTCATTAGTAATACATTTGCACAAATATTGTGTGTAGATTGATGAGCTAAAAAAAACAACAATTGAATCCATTTTAGAACAAGGCTGTAACGTAACAAAATGTGGAGAAGTCAAGAGGTCTGAACACTTTCCGAATGAACTGCACCTAGAAACACGACCAGAACAACCAGCTCTCTACTCTGGAGGGACTCTTGGAAAAGTCAGTCAAGACTTTTTACAACTCCTATAATACAATGAAAATACAACCGTGACATCACCCATAGTTGCTGGTGTAAGTGTGGGGAGAGCAGCGCTAACCATACTCACATATTGTATTCCTGCCCAGTCCTCAGTCATTTCTAGATCGAAGTATTGAATGATACGTTACGCTGTTCGCTCTCTCTAAATCCAGAGAACCCCCTCATGCACTAGTCCTTGTCTCTGATCTCTCTCTAAATCCAGAGAACCCCTCATGCACTGGTCCTTGTCTCTGATCTCTCTCTAAATCCAGAGAACCCCTCATGCACTGGTCCTTGACTCTGATATCTCTCTAAATCCAGAGAACCCCCTCATGCACTGGTCCTTGACTCTGATCTCTCTCTAAATCCAGAGAACCCCTCATGCACTGGTCCTTGACTCTAATAAGTACCTCTTCAGAATCCACAAATTGGACAGAAACAATGAATGAAATCTTTAGTATGGAGATGATCTCATAGAATAACAAACCAAATTACTCTATTTGACATACAAAAAAGAAGAAGAGATAAATGGACATGTTTTAAACAGACGGGTGGAAATGTGTGTGTGTGTGTGTGTGTGTGTGTGTGTGCCGTTTGATGCGTGCACGTGTGTGTGTGTGTGTGTGTGTGCCATTTGATGTGTGTGTGTGTGTGTGTGTGTGTGTGTGTATGGTGAAATATGGTGAAAACATAATGTCAATAGGGGATGCCC
>NC_048572.1:81883414-81905914 GCF_013265735.2 Oncorhynchus mykiss
CCTTTACCATTTGTACATTGTTAAAACACTGTATATATATAATATGACATTTGTAATGTCTTTATTGTTTTGAAACTTCTGTATGTGTAATGTTTACTGTTAATTGTTATTGTTTATTTCACTTTATATATTCACTTTATATATTATCTACCTCACTTGCTTTGGCAATGTTAACACATGTTTCCCTTGCCAATAAAGCCCTTGAATTGAATTGAATTGAATTGAGAGAGAGAAAGAGAGAGACAGAGAGAGAGAGAGAGAGAGACAGAGAGAGAGAGAGAGAGAGACAGAGAGAGACAGAGAGAGAGACAGAAAGAGAGACAGGGAGGGAGAGGGAGAGAGAGAGAGAGAGAGAGAGAGAGAGAGAGACAGGCAGAGAGAGAGGGAGAGAGAGAAAGAGAGAGAGACAGAGAGGGAGAGAGAGAGAGAGAGAGAGAGACAGGCAGAGAGAGAGGGAGAGAGAGAGACAGAGAGAGAGAGAGAGAGAGAGAGAGAGAGAGAGACAGGCAGAGAGAGAGGGAGAGAGAGAGACAGAGAGAGACAGGCAGAGAGAGAGGGAGAGAGAGAGACAGAGAGAGAGGCAGAGAAAGAGAAAGAGCAAAAGAGAGGTGAATAAAGAGAGTTAGAGAGAAAGAGGGAGTAAAGGGGAAGGAAAAGTGAATTAGGGAGACATATAGTTTCGGGGAGGGTCCGGAGGGAGCAGGGGAGCACACCGAAGCTACATGAAGACAAATGAACAGACCTTGGTTACTGATAAACCATGAAGAGGAAGCACTGGCAGAGACACAGACAGACAGCTGGGATGTTAAGCATACTTTGCAGACACACAGACACTGGCAGAGATAGTCATGCTATGCAGAGAGAAAGACACAGAGACAGAGAGAGAAAAGCCACCGTAGGCAGACCTGGCTCTCAAGAGAAGACAGGCTATGTGTACACTGCCCACAAAATGAGGTGGAAACTGAGCTGCACTTTCTAACCTGCCAAATGTATGACCGTATTAGAGAGACATATTTCCTTCAGATTACACAGAGCCACAAAGAATTTGAAAGCAAATCCAATTTTAATAAACTCCCATATCTACTGGGTGAAATACCACAGTGTGCCATCACAGCAGCAAGATTTGTGACCTGTTGCCGCAAGAAAAGGGCAACCAGTGAAGAACAAAGAGAGACACAGAGACAGAGAGAGAGGCATGCTGCAGAGAGAGACAGAGAGAGAGACAGAGAGACCGATAGGCATGCTTCAGAGAGAGACATAGAGACAGAGAGGCATGCTTCAGAGAGAGACATAGAGACAGAGAGGCATGCTGCAGAGAGAGACAGAGAGAGAGACATAGAGACCGAGAGGCATGCTTCAGAGAGAGACATAGAGACAGAGAGAGAGGCATGCTGCAGAGAGAGACAGAGAGAGAGACATAGAGACCGAGAGGCATGCTTCAGAGAGAGACATAGAGACAGAGAGAGAGGCATGCTGCAGAGAGAGACAGAGAGAGAGACATAGAGACCGAGAGGCATGCTTCAGAGAGAGACATAGAGACAGAGGCATGCTTCAGAGAGAGACATAGAGACATAGGCATGCTTCAGAGAGAGACATAGAGACAGAGAGGCATGCTGCAGAGAGAGACAGAGAGAGAGACATAGAGACCGAGAGGCATGCTTCAGAGAGAGACATAGAGACAGAGAGAGAGGCATGCTTCAGAGAGAGACATAGAGACAGAGAGGCATGCTGCAGAGAGAGACAGAGAGAGAGGCATTCTACAGAGAGAGACAGAGACAGAGAGAGAGGCATTCTACAGAGAGAGACAGAGACAGAGACAGAGAGAGAGATAGTTGTTGTTATGTGTATCACTTTAATTACAATATAATTATAATCACTTCGCTTTGGCAACATTGACCTTGTCATTCATGCCATTAAAGCATTTTGCATTTGAAAGAGAGGGAGACAGACACACGCACTCACGCACACATACTCACGTCTGCATATTAGACAGATACACACAGAGAAAGACAGACAGAAAGACAAGAGTCTGAGAGAGAGATGGGGGAGAGAAGTGTGTGCATGAGAAAGAGGAGGGTGAGAGAGAGGGAGAGAGAAGTGTGTGCATGAGAGAGAAGAGGAGGGAGAGAGAGGGGGAGAGAGAGGGAGAGAGAAGTGTGTGCATGAGAGAGAAGAGGAGGGGGAGAGAAGAGGACGGAGAGAGAGAGGGAGAGAGAAGTGTGTGCATTAGAGAGAAGAGGAGGGAGAGAGAGAGGGAGAGAGAGGGGGAGAGAAGTGTGTGCATGAGAGAGAAGAGGAGGGAGAGAGAGAGGGAGAGAGAGGGAGAGAGATTTGTGTGCATGAGAGAGAAGAGGAGGGAGAGAGAGAGAGAGAGAGAGGGAGCGAGAGAGAGAGAGAGAGAAAGAGGGAAAGAAAGAGAGAAAGAGAGAGGAGAGAAGGGAGGGAGGGAGGGAGGGAGGGAGGGAGGGAGGGAGGGAAAGGAAGGCGAGAGAGAGAGAGAGAGAGGGAGGGAGAGAGGTGTGTGCATAAGAAAGAAGAGGAGGGAGAGGGAGAGGGAGAGAGAGAGGAGAGGAGGGAGAGGGAGAGGTGTGTTTATGTTGGAGAAGAAGAGAGTGTGAGGGAGGGAGGGAGGGGGAGAAGAGAGGAGAGGAGACGAGAGGAGAGGAGAGAGAGAGAGAGAGAGAGAGAGAGAGAGAGAGAGATAGAGGGAGAGAAAGAGAGAAAGAGAGAGGAGAGAAGGGAGGGAGGGAGGGAGGGAGGGAGGGAGGGAGGGAGGGAGGGAGGGAGGGAGGGAGGGAGGGAGGGAGGGAGGGAGGGAGGGAGGGAAAGGAAGGCGAGAGAGAGAGAGAGAGAGAGAGAGAGGAGGGAGAGAGAGAGGTGTGTTTATGTTTGAGAAGAGTGGGAGGGAGAGAAGTCTAATAGAATGTGAGACAGAAAAGATGAAAGGGGTGAATGTACTGCATGTATTTACTGTATTTACTGTATGTATTTACTGTATTTACTGTATGTATTTACTGTATTTACTGTATTTACTGTATGTATTTACTGTATTGACTGTATTACTGTATTAACTGTATTTACTGTATTGACTGTATTTACTGTATTAACTGTATTTACTGCATTGACTGTATTTACTGTATTAATTGTATTTAGTGTATTAATTGTATTTACTGTATTAACTGTATTGACTGTATTTACTGTATGTATTTACTGTATTTACTGTATATATGTACTGTATGTATTTACTGTATTAACTGTATTTACTGTATTGACTGTATTTACTGTATTAATTGTATTTACTGTATTAATTGTATTTACTGTATTAACTGTATTGACTGTATTTACTGTATATATTTACTGTATTTACTGTATATATGTACTGTATTTACTGTATGTATTTACTGTATGTATTTACTGTATGTATTTACTGTATGTATTTACTGTATTTACTGTATGTATGTTCTGTATGTATTTACTGTATTTACTGTATATATCTACTGTATGTATTTACTGTATTTACTGTATCTATTTACTGTATCGATTTAGTGTATTTACTGTATTTACTGTATTTACTGTATATATCTACTGTATGTATTTACTGTATTTACTGTATCTATTTACTGTATCGATTTAGTGTATTTACTGTATTTACTGTATATATGTACTGTATGTATTTACTGTATTTACTGTATATATTTACTATATGCATTTACTGTATTGACTGTATTTACTGTATTAACTGTATGTATTTACCTGTATTGTATTTACTATATGTACTGTATGTATTTACTGTATTCACTGTATATATTTACTGTATGTATTTACTGTATTTATACAGTACCCTTCAAAAGTTTGGGGTCACTTAGAAATGTCCTTGTTTTCCATGAAAACATACATGAAATGAGATGCAAAATGAATAGGAAATATAGTCAAGACATTGGTTATAAATAATGTTTAATTGAAATAATAATTTTGTCCTTCAAACTTTTCTTTCATCAAAGAATCCTCCATTTGCAGCAATTACAGCCCTGCGGACCTTTGGCATTCTAGTTGTCAATTGGTTGAGGTAATCTGAAGAGATTTCACCCCATGCTTCCCGAAGCACCTCCCACAAGTTGGATTGGCTTGATGGGCACTTCTTACGTACCATACGGACAAGCTGCTCCCACAACAGCTCAATAGGGTTGAGATCCGGTGACTGTGCTGGCCACTCCATTATAGATAGAATACCAGCTGACTGCTTCTTCCCTAAATAGTTATTGCATAGTTTTGAGCTGTGCTTTGGGTCATTGTCCTGTTGTAGGAGGAAATTGGCTCCGTTCTTCAAGATCCCTTTTACCCTGTACAAATCTCCCACTTTACCACCACCAAAGCATCCCCAGACCATCACATTGCCTCCACCATGCTTGACAGATGGCGTCAAGCACTCCTCCAGCATCTTTTCATTTTTTTCTGCATCTCACGAATGTTCTTCTTCTGGTATCCGAACACCTCAAACTTAGATTCGTCTGTCCGTAACACTTTTTTCCAATCTTCCTCTGTCCAGTGTCTGTGTTCTTTTGCCCATCTTAATCTTTTATTTTTAATGGCCAGTCTGAGATATGGCTTTTTCTTTGCAACTGTCTAGAAGGCCATATTTCCGGAGTTGTCTCTTCAATGTTGACATTGAGACTGGTGTTTTGCGGGTACTATTTAATGAAGCTGCCAGTTGAGAACTTGTGAGGCGTTTGTTTCTCAAACAAGACACTCTAATGTACTTGTCCTCTTGCTCAGTTGTGCACCGGGGCCTCCCACTCCTCTTTCTATTCTGGTTAGAGCCAGTTTGCGCTGTTTTGTGAAGGGAGTAGTACACAGCGTTGTACGAGATCTTCAGTTTCTTGACAATTTCTTACATGGAATAGCCTTCATTTCTCAGAACAAGAATAGACTGATGAGTTTCAGAAGAAAGTTATTTGTTTCTGGCCATTTTGAGCCTGTAATCGAACCCACAAATGCGGATGCTCCAGATACTCAACTAGTCTAAAGGAGGCCAGTTTTATTGCTTCTTAATCAGAACAACAGTTTTCAGCTGTGCTAACATAATTGCAAAATGGTTTTCTAATGATCAATTAGCCTTTAAAAATGATCAACTTGGATTAGCTAACACAACGTGCCATTGGAACACAGGAGTGATGGTTGCTGATAATGGGCCTCTATACGCCTAATGTAGATATTCCATTAAAAACCAGCCGTTTCCAGCTACAATAGTCATTTACAACATTAACAATGTCTACACTGTATTTCTGATCATTTTGATGTTATTTTAACGGACAAAAATGTTCATTTCTTTCAAAAACAAGGATATTTCCAAGTGACGGTAGTTTATGTACTGTATGTTTTTACTGTATGTACTGACTGTATGTACTGACTGTATGTACTGCATGTATGTACTGTGTGTATTTACTGTATGTACTGTATGTATGTACTGTGTGTATTGTATGTACATACTGTATTTACTGTATGTAATGTATGTATGTACTGTATGTACTATTAGTACTGTATGAATTTACTGTTAGTACTGTATATACTGTATGTATTTACTGTATGCGCTGTATTGTATCTACTGTATGTACTCTGTGTATGTACTGTGTTAATTTACTGTATGTATGTACTGTGTGTATATACTGTGTGTATATACTGTATTTAGTACTGTTAGTACTGTATTAGTACTGTATGTATGTTAGTACTGTATGTATGTACTGTGTGTATATACTGTGTGTATATACTGTATTTACTGTATGTAATGTATGCATGTACTGTATGTACTGTTAGTATTGTATGAATTTACTGTTAGTACTGTATATACTGTATGTATTTACTGTTAGTACTGTATATACTGTATGTATTTACTGTTAGTACTGTATATACTGTATATACTGTATGTATTTACTGTTAGTACTGTATATACTGTATATACTGTATATATTTACTGTTAGTACTGTATATACTGTATGTATTTACTGTTAGTCCTGTATATACTGTATATACTGTATATTTACTGTTAGTACTGTATATACTGTATGTATTTACTGTTAGTACTGTATATACTGTATATATTTACTGTTAGTACTGTATATACTGTATATATTTACTGTTAGTACTGTATATACTGTATATATTTACTGTTAGTACTGTATATACTGTATGTATTTACTGTTAGTACTGTATATACTGTATGTATTTAATGTTAGTGCTGTATATACTGTATGTATTTACTGTTAGTACTGTATATACTGTATGTATTTACTGTTAGTACTGTATATACTGTATGTATTTACTGTTAGTACTGTATATACTGTATGTATTTACTGTTAGTACTGTATATACTGTATATATTTACTGTTAGTACTGTATATACTGTATGTATTTACTGTTAGTACTGTATATACTGTATGTATTTAATGTTAGTGCTGTATATACTGTATGTATTTACTGTTAGTACTGTATATACTGTATGTATTTACTGTTAGTACTGTATATACTGTATGTATTTACTGTTAGTACTGTATATACTGTATGTATTTACTGTTAGTACTGTATATACTGTATGTACTGTGTGTGTGTTACAAGATTCAGACACACAGTTATGAGCCCAGACACAGTCATATCAGATTACATATAGAGGTCAAAGCTATCATGCGTAGATACAATGTGTTTCCTACTATTTCATCATCCTCCCATAACCTACAGTGATCAGTGCTCAATTATCCTTCAGCTGACTGTGTGTGCTTCCCTGCCTGCTGTTTGGGTGACAAAGGGTTTATGCCTCTTCTTCTTCTGCCCCCTTGTTCTATTCTCCTCTACCCTGTCTGCCTTGTCCCCTCCACTTTCTCCCCCGCTCCCTCATGTTCTCCCTCCCTCTGCCCCCCCATCTCTCTCTCTCTCTCTCTCTCTCGCTCTCTCTCTCTCCCCTCTCTCCTCTCTCTCTCTCTATCTCTCTCTCTCTCCCCTCTCTCCCCTCTCTCTCTCTCCCCTCTCTCTCTCTCCTCTCTCTCCCCTCTCTCTCTCTCTCTCCCCTCTCTCCTCTCTCTCTCTCTCTTTCCCCTCTCCCCTCGCTCTCTCTCTCTCTCCCCTCTCTCCCCTTTCTCCCCTCTCTCCCCTCTCTCCCCTCTCTCTCCCCTCTCTCCTCTCTCTCTCTCTTTCTCTCTCTCCCCCCTCTCTCCCTTCTCTCTCTCCCCTCTCTCCCCTCTCTCCCCTCTCTCCCTCTCTCTCTCACTCTCTCTCTCTCCCCTCTCTCCTCTCTCTCTCCCCTCTCTCCCCTCTCTCTATCTCTCTCCCCTCTCTCTCTCTCTCTCTCTCTCTCCCCCTCTCTCCTCTCTCTCTCCCCCCTCTCTCCCCTCTCTCCTCTCTCTCTCTCCTCTCTCTCTCTCTCTCTCTCCCCTCTCTCCTCTCTCTCTCTCTCTCTCTTTCTCTCTCTCTCTCTCTATCTATCTCTCTCTCTCTCTCTCTCTCTCCCCTCTCTCCCCTCTCTCCCCTCTCCCCTCTCTCTCCTCTCTCTCTCTCCCAGCTCTGAGAGATAACCGTATCCAGCTCAACCGGTCTACAGGCACAGAGCTGTCCATCACCATTGGAAATGTGCAGCTGTCAGACGAAGGAGAGTACACCTGCTCTATCTTCACCATGCCTGTCCGCACTGCCCGCGCCACCGTCACCGTGCTAGGTGTGTGCATGTGTTGTATATTGTGTGTGTAACCTATTCAATTCCAGATCTTCCGGCAGTATGTTTACTACAGTAGTGGAGGACTGTATGTTTACTTGGTACAGTAGTGGAGGACTGTATGTTTACTTGGTACAGTAGTGGAGGACTGTATGTTTACTTGGTACAGTAGTGGAGGACTGTATGTTTACTTGGTACAGTAGTGGAGGACTGTATGTTTACTTGGTACGGTAGTGGAGGACTGTATGTTTACTTGGTACACTAGTAGAGGACTGTTTGTTTACTTGGTTTCTTTGTCTGGGTGTTGGCAGCATACACTATCTATATGTGTATGCAATCTACATTGAATTAATGTGTATGTCTGCAGGTATTGCAGAATATTGCATGTTGTCTGTTGTTTGTATAACCTTCTTGAGTGCCATTCCATGTGTTGTGTTGTGTCGCTTTGTGCACAGGGGCATTGTCATGCTGAAACAGGAAAGGGCCTTCCCCAAACTGTTGCCACAAAGTTGGAAGCAAATAATTGTCTAGAATGGCATTGTTTGCTGTAGCGTTAAGATTTCCCTTCACTGGAACTAAGGCGCCTAGCCCGAACCATGAAAAACAGACCCAGACCATTATTCCTCCTCCACCAAACTTTACATTTGGCACTATGCATTGGGGCAGGTAGCGTTCTCCTGGCATAGCCTGTCAGACTGCCAGATGGTGAAGCGTGATTCATCACTCCAGAGAATGCGTTTCCACTGCTCCAGAGTCCAATGGCGGCGAGCTTTACACCACTCCAGCTGGCGCTTGGCATTCCACATGGTGATCTTAGGCTTGTGTGCAGCTGCTCGGCCATGGAAACCCATTTCATGAAGCTCCTGATGAACAGTTATTGTGCTGACCTTGCTTCCAGAGGCAGTGTTAAACTTGGTAGTGAGTGGCGCAACCGAGGACAGACGATTTTTACACGCTATGTGCTTCCGCACTCGACGGTCCCGTTTTGTGAGCTTGTGTGACCTACTACTTCGCGGCTGAGCTGTTGTTGCTTTTAGACGTTTCCATTTCACAGCATTTACAGTTGACCGGGGCAGCTCTGTCAGGGCAGAAATTTGACGAACTGAGTTGTTGGAAAGGTGGCATCCTATGACGGTGCCACGTTGAAAGTCTCTGAGCTCTTCAGTAAGGCCATTCTACTGCCAATGTTTGTCTATGGAGATTGCATGGCTGTGTGCTCGATTTGATACACCTGTCAGCAACTGATGTGGCTGAAATAGCCGAATCCATTCATTTGAAGTGGTGTCCACATTATTTTGCATATATAGTGTATATTCATGTTTTTTTATATTTATATCCTGTATATTTTTATTCTTCTTTTCACTCTGTCATTTAGGTCATTATTGTGGAGTCACTACAATGTTGTTGATCCATCCTCAGTTTTCTCCCATTACAGACATTGAACTCTGTAGTGGTTTTAAAATCACCAAAAGCCTCATGGTGACAACCCAGTTTCCTTCCTGTCCTGCAGCTCAGTTCAGAAGGACGACTGTATCTTTGTATCTGGGTGGTTTAATACATCATCCACAGCATAAATATAAACTTGATCACGCTTAAAGATAATCAGTGTCTGATTTATAATTGTTACCCATCTACCAATCACCGCCTTTCTGTACGAGGCTTTCGGAAAGCTCCCTGGTCTTTGTGGTTGAATCTGCGCTTGAAATGCAATACTTGACGGAGGGATTTTACAGATGTTGTATGGGGGACAGAGGAAGGGTTAGTTATTAAAAACTCATGTCAACTCCTATTATTTCACACAGAGTGAGTCCATGTAACATAGTAGCAACACAAAACATGGTAAAAAAAACATTATTGGGCATAGACAACAGCACAAAGGGCAAGAAGGTAATGACAGGAATCAACCTAGCACACAGTTCAATATCCTCCTGGGACTACTCCTACAACAGAACAAAGAGTGAGTCCATGTAACATATTATGTGATTTGTTAAGCAACATTTGACTTCTGAACTAATATAGGCTTGCCTAAACATTTTTTTTGAACACTTACACAACGACAGTAATTTATACATTTTTATTATTATTATTATTATTATTTTAAAGTTACATTTTTCGTTTCACTTTGACGTTATGGCGTATTTTGTGTAGTTCAATGCCAAAGAAATACAATGAAATCTATCTCAATCCCGCATTGTAACGCAACAAAATATGAAAAATGTTCAAGGGGGTGTAGACTATAGTCTCTGTACGTCCACTGGCTGTATTCCAGTCTGTCTCTACTGTATGCCTGTAGTGTAATTCTGTCCTGTATTCCAGTCTGTCTCTACTGTATGCCTGTAGTGTAATTCTGTCCTGTATTCCAGTCTGTCTCTACTGTATGCCTGTAGTGTAATTCTGTCCTGTATTCCAGTCTGTCTCTACTGTATGCCTGTAGTGTAATTCTGTCCTGTATTCCAGTCTGTCTCTACTGTATGCCTGTAGTGTAATTCTGTCCTGTATTCCAGTCTGTCTCTACTGTATGCCTGTAGTGTAATTCTGTCCTGTATTCCAGTCTGTCTCTACTGTATGCCTGTAGTGTAATTCTGTCCTGTATTCCAGTCTGTCTCTACTGTATGCCTGTAGTGTAATTATGTACTGTATTCTGTCTGCATGTCTTCTGTATGTATGTCTGTGTTTTAAAGGAGCAATCTGGAGTTGGTACATACATTTTTACCGTAGCCTCGAGAGCTTTGTTCAAAAGTCAATGTCAATGTCAATGTCCCCCCCCAGGGGTCCCTGATAAGCCCCAGATCTCTGGCTATGAAGACACTGTCCAGGAGGGGGGTAAGGTCACCCTCACCTGCACCAGCTCCGGGAGCAAGCCCCCCGCCAAACTACGCTGGTACAGGAACCAGGAGGAACTTACAGGTAAGGGTGGAGGGGGAGAGGAGGGGAAGGATGGAGGGAAGGGTTAGGGAGGGAGAGGGAGAAGGAGACTGGAGAGGTAGACAGGAGAGAGGTGGGTAGACAGGGGAGAGAGTGAGGGCAGATGGAAGAGGGGGTATATGGGAGAGAGAGGGGGGGTAGATGGGAGAGAGAGACAGAGGGGTAGACAGAGAGCCTCTCCCTGGTGTTGGAGTCTTTATGAGAGGAGAGCCTCCCCCTGGTGTTGGAGTCTATATGAGAGGAGAGCCTCCCCCTGGTGTTGGAGTCTTTATGAGAGGAGAGCCTCCCCCTGGTGTTGGAGTCTTTATGAGAGGAGAGCCTCCCCCTGGTGTTGGAGTCTTTATGAGAGGAGAGCCTCCCCCTGGTGTTGGAGTCTTTATGAGAGGAGAGCCTCTCCCTGGTGTTGGAGTCTTTATGAGAGGAGAGCCTCCCCTGGTGTTGGAGTCTTTATGAGAGGAGAGCCTCCCCCTGGTGTTGGAGTCTTTATGAGAGGAGAGCCTCCCCCTGGTGTTGGAGTCTTTATGAGAGGAGAGCCTCTCCCTGGTGTTGGAGTCTTTATGAGAGGAGAGCCTCCCCTGGTGTTGGAGTCTTTATGAGAGGAGAGCCTCCCCCTGGTGTTGGAGTCTTTATGAGAGGAGAGCCTCCCCTGGTGTTGGAGTCTTTATGAGAGGAGAGCCTCCCCCTGGTGTTGGAGTCTTTATGAGAGGAGAGCCTCCCCTGGTGTTGGAGTCTTTATGAGAGGAGAGCCTCCCCTGGTGTTGGAGTCTTTATGAGAGGAGAGCCTCTCCCTGGTGTTGGAGTCTTTATGAGAGGAGAGCCTCCCCTGGTGTTGGAGTCTTTATGAGAGGAGAGCCTCCCCTGGTGTTGGAGTCTTTATGAGAGGAGAGCCTCCCCCTGGTGTTGGAGTCTTTATGAGAGGAGAGCCTCTCCTGGTGTTGG
Organism: Oncorhynchus mykiss; assembly: GCF_013265735.2. Lineage (NCBI taxonomy): Eukaryota > Metazoa > Chordata > Actinopteri > Salmoniformes > Salmonidae > Oncorhynchus > Oncorhynchus mykiss. Next base: position 81,894,975 of record NC_048572.1, read on the forward strand.
AGTCTTTATGAGAGGAGAGCCTCCCCCTGGTGTTGGAGTCTTTATGAGAGGAGAGCCTCTCCCTGGTGTTGGAGTCTTTATGAGAGGAGAGCCTCCCCTGGTGTTGGAGTCTTTATGAGAGGAGAGCCTCCCCTGGTGTTGGAGTCTTTATGAGAGGAGAGCCTCCCCTGGTGTTGGAGTCTTTATGAGAGGAGAGCCTCCCCTGGTGTTGGAGTCTTTATGAGCTCAACCCTGTGTGACAGTTAATGTGTGTGCTGCTGTGTCCCTGCTACACACCCACTAGGCTCTTCAGACAGTATTATGGCTGAAGAAAGGGACCGAGGAGAGGCTGAGGAGAGGAGCATCATGGGTCAATGTGTTATTATGACACCCTCTCATGCAACGTTTGTATCCCAAATAGCACCCTATAACATATGTAGGGCACTACTTTTGGCCAGGTCCTATAAGGCCATTTGGGCCACAGGAATTGAGCAATGTGCTGTAAGAAGCTAACTGAGAGAAACGAGCGCATAGATCGCCACTCACTGCTGCTCCTTTGACAGGCTTACAGAGATTAAAGAGGCTCAGAGGGGAGGAAGAGGGGGAGAGGGAGAGGGAGGGAGGGAGGGAGGGAAAGGGGAAGAGAGGCGGGAGAGAGGGGGAGGCAGAGAGAGGGAGGGAGGGAGGGAGGGAGGGAGGGAGGGAGGGAGGGAGGGAGGGAGGGAGGGAAAGGGGAAGAGAGGCGGGAGAGAGGGGGAGGCAGAGAGAGGGGGAGAAAGAAGAGGGAACGGCCGATTACGAGAGAGACAGGAGAGGGAGGGTCGTATTAGGAGAGAGACATGAGAGGGAGGGGCTGTATTAGTAGAGAGACAGGAGAGGGGGGGTCGTATTAGGAGAGAGACAGGAGAGGGAGGGGCTGTATTAGGAGAGAAGACAGGAGAGGGAGGGGCTGTATTAGGAGAGAGACAGGAGAGGAAGGGGCTGTATTAGGAGAGAGACAGGAGAGGGAGGGGCTGTATTAGGAGAGAGACAGGAGAGGGAGGGGCTGTATTAGGAGAGAGACAGGAGAGGGGGGGTCGTATTAGGAGAGAGACAGGAGAGGGAGGGGCTGTATTAGGAGAGAAGACAGGAGAGGGAGGGGCTGGATTAGGAGAGAGACAGGAGAGGAAGGGGCTGTATTAGGAGAGAGACAGGAGAGGGAGGGGCTGTATTAGGAGAGAGACAGGAGAGGGAGGGGCTGTATTAGGAGAGAGACAGGAGAGGGAGGGGCCGTATTAGGAGAGAGACAGGAGAGGGAGGGGTCGTATTAGGAGAGAGACAGGAGAGGGAGGGGCCGTATTAGGAGAGAGACAGGAGAGGGAGGGGCTGTATTAGGAGAGAGACAGGAGAGGGAGGGGCCGTATTAGGAGAGAGACAGGAGAGGGAGGGGCCGTATTAGGAGAGAGACAGGAGAGGGAGGGGCCGTATTATGAGATAGACAGGAGAGGGAGGGGCTGTATTAGGAGAGAGACAGGAGGGGGGGGGGGGGGGGGGGGGGCTGTAGTTCAGTTCAATCCACAGGGCTCTGGTCAGAAATAGTGAACTACATAGGCAACAGGGTGACATTTGGAACGCAGTGAGAGAGACAATACAAGCTATGAGGGAAGGGTCAGTGAAGGAAAAGTAGGAAGGATAAAGCAAAAAATAAGGATGATGGTTGGGAGATTCAGGAACTGAATCTGAAGAGGGTTTAATTGAATGAATGGAAGGGGCTAAGAGCTGTGAAGAGGCTTTAAATATGAATGCTCTTGTTCTCTATGTAAGGGTAAGAGCTATTGATCAGCTGAATGGATTAATGTGTTTGGATTAAATTGGATGTAGGTTGCATCCAAGGTTGCATCCCAAATGGATCCCTATTCCCTGTTTAGTGCACAACTTTTGACCAAAGTCCTATGGACTCTAGTCAAAAGTAGTGCACTATATAGAGAATAGGGTGTCATTTGGAACGCTGACATAATCAACATTTATGGTATCATTATGGTGCATCCCCAGATTTGAACTGTAGCCAGCCCCTAAGTGTGTGTGTGTGTGTGTGTGTGTGTGTTTGTGCGTGTGCGCGTGTGTGTGTGCGTTTGTGTGTGTGCGCACTGGTGCTTGGGTGCATGAATGAGAAAGAGAGAGAGAGAGACAGAGTAAAGGAGAAAGAGAAATATCATCCATGTCATATTACTGAAATATTACTCGAGTGGTTTTTCAGTCAGTGGTATTTCTGTATCTTGAATATAAACTAATGTGACAAGCAGCTTTTCAGACAGTGATAGTATTATATCATATTGTGGTAGTACTATATCATACAGTATTATATCATAGTAGTATTATATCATTCAGTGATAGTATTATATCATACAGTGGTAGTATTATATCATACAGTAGTAGTATTATACCATACAGTGATGTTATTATATCATACAGTAGTAGTATTATATCATACAGTAGTAGTATTATATCATACAGTAGTAGTATTATACCACACAGTGATGTTATTATATCATACAGTAGTAGTATTATACCATACAGTAGTAGTATTATAGCATTCAGTGATAGTATTATATCATATAGTGGTAGTATTATATCATACAGTGGTAGTATTATATCATACAGTAGTAGTATTATATCATTCAGTGGTAGTATTATATCATAGTAGTATTATATCATTCAGTGATAGTATTATATCATACAGTGGTAGTATTATATCATATAGTGGTAGTATTGTATCATAGTAGTATTATATCATACACTGGTAGTATTATATCATACAGTGGTAGTATTATATCATAGTAGTATGATATCATTCAGTGATAGTATTATATCATACAGTGGTAGTATTATATCATATAGTGGTAGTATTATATCATAGTAGTATTATATCATACAGTGGTAGTATTATATCATACAGTGGTAGTATTATATCATAGTAGTATGATATCATTCAGTGATAGTATTATATCATACAGTGGTAGTATTATATCATTAAGTAGTAGTATTATATCATAGTATTATTATATCATTCAGTGATAGTATTATATCATACAGTGGTAGTATTATATCATACAGTAGTAGTATATCATAGTAGTGTTATATCATTCAGTGATAGTATTATGTCATACAGTGGTAGTATTATATCATACAGTGATTGTATTATATCATATAGTGGTAGTATTATACCATAGTAGTATTATATTATACAGTGGTAGTATTATATCATAGTAGTATTATATCATACAGTAGTAGTATTATATCATACAGTGATAGTATTATATCATATAGTGGTAGTATTATGTCATACCGTTATAGTATTATATCATTTAGTGGTAGTATTATATCATAGAGTAGTAGTAGTATATCATACAGTGATAGTATTATATCATACAGTGATAGTATTATATCATACCGTTATAGTATTATATCATTTAGTGGTAGTATTATATCATACAGTGATAGTATTATATCATATAGTAGTAGTATTATATCATAGTAGTATTATATCATATAGTGGTAGTATTATATCATAGTAGGATTATATCATATAGTGGTAGTATTATATCGTATAGTGGTAGTATTATATCATAGTAGTATTATATCATATAGTGGTAGTCTTATATCATAGTAGTATTATATCATACAGTGATAGTATTATATCATACAGTGGTAGTATTATATCATAGTAGTATTATATCATACTGTTATAGTATTATATCATTTAGTGGTAGTATTATATCATACAGTGATAGTATTATATCATATAGTGGTAGTATTATATCATAGTAGTATTATATCATATAGTGGTAGTATTATATCATATATTGGTAGTATTATATCATAGTAGTATTATATCATACAGTGATAATATTATATCATATAGTGGTAGTATTATATCATACAGTGATAGATAGTATTATATCATATAGTCATATAGTGGTAGTATTATATCATACCGTGATAGTATTATCTAACCATTTTATACAATGACATTTAAAAGGAGTATCCATGGTGACAATTTGTGTGTATGTGTGTCTCCGTGTATGTGTGTGTCTCTGTGTATGTGTGTCTTTGTGTATGTGTGTCTCTGTGTATGTGTGTCTCTGTGCATGTGTGTGTCTCTGTGTATGTGTGTGTCTCTGTGTATGTGTGTGTCTCTGTGTATGTGTGTCTCTGTGTATGTGTGTGTCTCTGTGTACGTGTGTCTCTGTGTACGTGTGTCTCTGTGTATGTGTGTCTCTGTGTATGTGTGTCTCTGTGTATGTGTGTGTCTCTGTGTATGTGTGTGTCTCTGTGTATGTGTGTCTCTGTGTATGTGTGTGTCTCTGTGTATGCACGTCCAGGTCGTCCTGACGTGGTGGAGACTAATCCAGACGAGGCCACCTACACAGTGATCAGTGAGCTGACTCTGACGGTGGGTCGTAGCGACGACAACACCCTGATCGGCTGTGCTGTTGACCACCCTTCTCTGTCCCCGGGTGAGAAGTGGACCGAACAGCCCATCAGAGTCCTGTGTAAGTGCTGCCCCCACTGGCCAAGCCCTGCCACTGCAACCTCGTGCATGTCATCACCATACTGTACGGTAGCCCAGACTATGGCCCTTTCACTGATACCTTGAGTCCTTTCATCACATCCTCTCATCGCCTCCTTTTGAAAATGACAGAGGAAAGCGAGGTGAGGAGAGGAAATGTGAGACCAGGATCCAAGGAGATGTGCTTCTAAGAAATGTGACTCTCCTTATGCAGTTATGTTCTGCCTCTCAGTACTGCTGCTACGGCTGGTCATGTGTATACTGCCACCTGCAGGGGACTCGTATGTTTACCACTCTGTCAGTGCTACAGCTGAGTCAATCAATCACGTTCATTATAGAAATAACTTTTTACATCTGCAGTCAATACGCAGCCTAAAACCCCAGAGAGCAAGCAATGCAGATGCAGAAGCTAGGTTAGGCTATTATGTTAGTTTGCTCATACCTGTGTGTAGCAGTGTGTGTGTAGCAGTGTGTGTGTGTGTGTGTGTGTGTGTATCTTCTCCAGTGTATGTAATGTTACTGTATGTTGGGTCTTTTCTCTAGTCACCCCAGATGTCACTATCCAGCCTCAGAACGATCTGCCCAGAGAGGGAGAGAAGTTCATTATACAATGCATAGGCAATGGAAACCCGAAGTAAGAAAACACACACACACACACACACACACACACACACACACACACACACACACACTGTCTCCCCCTCTCCCACTCTGTCTCCCCCTCCCCCACTCTGTCTCCCCCTCTCCCTCCCCCACTCTGTCTCCCCCTCTCCCACCATCTCTCTCACCATGTCACTGACCATCTCTATCACCATGTCACTGACTATCTCTCTCACCATGTCACTGACTATCTCTCTCACCATGTCACTGACTATCTCTCTCACCATGTCACTGACTATACCTATCACCATGTCACTGACTATCTCTATCACCATGCCACTGACTATCTCTCTCACCATGTCACTGACTATCTCTCTCACCATGTCACTGACTATCTCTCTCACCATGTCACTGACTATCTCTATCACCATGTCACTGACTATATCTATCACCATGTCACTGACTATCTCTCTCACCATGTCACTGACTATCTCTCTCACCATGTCACTGACTATCTCTATCACCATGTCACTGACTATATCTATCACCATGTCACTGACTATCTCTCTCACCATGTTACTGACTATCTCTCACCATGTCACTGACTATCTCTATCACCATGTTACTGACTATCTCTATCACCATGTTACTGACTATCTCTCTCACCATGTCACTGACTATCTCTATCACCATGTCACTGACTATATCTATCACCATGTCACTGACTATCTCTATCACCATGTTATTGACTATCTCTATCACCATGTTATTGACTATATCTATCACCATGTTACTGACTATCTCTCTCACCATGTCACTGACTATCTCTATCACCATGTCACTGACTATCTCTATCACCATGTCACTGACTATATCTATCACCATGTCACTGACTATCTCTCTCACCATGTTACTGACTATCTCTCACCATGTCACTGACTATCTCTATCACCATGTTATTGACTATCTCTATCACCATGTCACTGACTATCTCTCTCACCATGTTATTGACTATCTCTATCACCATGTTACTAACTACCTCTCTCACCATGTCACTGACTATCTCTATCACCATGTCACTGACTATCTCTCTCACCATGTCACTGACTATCTCTCTCACCATGTCACTGACTATCTCTATCACCATGTCACTGACTATCTCTATCACCATGTTATTGACTATCTCTATCACCATGTCACTGACTATCTCTATCACCATGTTATTGACTATCTCTATCACCATGTCACTGACTATCTCTCTCACCATGTTACTGACTATCTCTTTCACCATGTTACTGACTATCTCTCTCACCATGTTACTGACTATATCTATCACCATGTCACTGACTATCTCTATCACCATGTCAATGACTATCTCTATCACCATGTCACTGACTATCTCTATCACCATGTTATTGACTATCTCTATCACCATGTCACTGACTATCTCTATCACCATGTTACTAACTATCTCTATCACCATGTTACTGACTATCTCTCTCACCATGTTACTGACTATATCTATCACCATGTCACTGACTATCTCTATCACCATGTCACTGACTATATCTCTCACCATGTCACTGACTATCTCTATCACCATGTTATTGACTTTCTCTATCACCATGTCACTGACTATCTCTCTCACCATGTTATTGACTATATCTATCACCATGTTACTGACTATATCTATCATCATGTTACTGACTATCTCTCTCACCATGTTACTGACTATCTCTCTCACCATGTCACTGACTATATCTATCACCATGTTACTGACTATCTCTATCACCATGTTACTGACTATCTCTATCACCATGTTACTGACTATCTCTCTCACCATGTTACTGACTATATCTATCACCATGTCACTGACTATCTCTATCACCATGTCACTGACTATATCTATCACCATATCACTGACTATCTCTATCACCATGTTATTGACTATCTCTATCACCATGTCACTGACTATCTCTCTCACCATGTTATTGACTATATCTATCACCATGTTACTGACTATATCTATCATCATGTTACTGACTATCTCTCTCACCATGTTACTGACTATCTCTCTCACCATGTCACTGACTATATCTATCACCATGTTACTGACTATCTCTATCACCATGTTACTGACTATCTCTCTCACCATGTTACTGACTATCTCTCTCACCATGTCACTGACTATATCTATCACCATGTTACTGACTATCTCTCACCATGTTACTGACTATCTCTCTCACCATGTTACTGACTATCTCTCTGACTATCTCTCTCACCATGTTACTGACTATATCTATCACCATGTTACTGACTATATCTATCACCATGTTACTGACTATCTCTCTCACCATGTTACTGATTATATCTATCACCATGTCACTGACTATCTCTCTCACCATGTTACTGACTATATCTATCACCATGTTACTGACTATCTCTCTCACCATGTTACTGACTATCTCTCTCACTATGTTACTGACTATCTCTATCACCATGTTACTGACTATCTCTCTCACCATGTTACTGACTATATCTATCACCATGTTACTGACTATCTCTCTCACCATGTTACTGACTATCTCTATCACCATGTCACTGACTATCTCTCTCACCATGTTACTGACTATATCTATCACCATGTTACTGACTATATCTATCACCATGTCACTGACTATCTCTCTCACCATGTCACTCACTCCAATCTAACTTAGACTCTTGTCTGTCAAGGTTAAACTTTCCCTTGTTCTTCTTGTCCTCTCCAATAATTATAATAATTCATAATTATAATAATAATCTCCTCTGTCTTGCTTTGAACCTTTTCCCTCTCCTCCCTCCTCATCCTCTTCTCCTCCCTCCTCATCCTCTTCTCCTCCCTCCTCATCCTTTTCTCCCTCCCTCCTCATCCTCTTCTCCTCCCTCCTCATCCTTTTCTCCCTCCCTCCCTCCTCAGAGAGAGAGAGAGAGAGAGAGAGAGAGAGAGAGAGAAAGAGAGAGAGAGAGAGAGAGAATATGCATAGCTCCTTAGGCTGAATGACTAGTGACCCGTCAGATACAGGCTGGGTCTCAGCTGTCATTCAAACACTGCCACCATGGCAACGTCTCTGCTGTTCAGAATCTGACCAACTGTCTCTCTTTCACAATGATAAGTTTCACGTTTAACTGCATATTAGAATTAGGCTTCAGGGCTTGTTTCTGGTGTGCACCGTCATGTCTCAGCAAGTTCTGAGAATGTCTTGACGAGATGAGGAAGAGCTGTTTCAAGAGGCTCTAATCAAATAAAATGCAATGTGCACCCTGTACTGGAGGACTTTCTCATTCCATACCATCCCACTACATTCCATTCCATAACATTCCATACCCTTCCACTACATTCCATTCCATAACATTCCATACCATTCCACTACATTCCATTCCATAACATTCCACACCATTCCACTACATTATATTTCATTCCATAACATTCCATACCATTCCACTACATTCTATTCCATTCCATACCATTCCACTACATTCCATTCCATTCCATAACATTCCATACCATTCCACTACATTCCATTCCATTCCATAACATTCCATACCATTCCACTACATTCCATTCCATAACATTCCATACCATTCCACTACATTCCATTCCATAACATTCCATACCATTCCACTACATTCTATTCCATTCCATAACATTCCATACCATTCCACTACATTCTATTCCATTCCATAACATTCCATACCATTCCACTACATTCTATTCCATTCCATAACATTCAATACCATTCCACTACATTCTTTTCCATTACGTAACATTCCATACCATTCCACTACATTCTATTCCATTCCATAACATTCCATACCATTCCACTACATTCTATTCCATTCCATAACATTCCATACCATTCCACAACATTCTATTCCATTCCATAACATTCCATACCATTCCACTACATTCTATTCCATTCCATAACATTCCATACCATTCCACGACATTCCATACCATTCCACTACATTCTATTCCATTCCATAACATTCCATACCATTCCACTACATTCTATTCCATTCCATAACATTCCATACCATTCCACGACATTCTATTCCATTCCATAACATTCCATACCATTCCACTACATTCTATTCCATTCCATAACATTCCATACCATTCCACTATATTCTATTCCATTCCATAACATTCCATACCATTCCACTACATTCTATTCCATTCCATACCATTCCACTACATTCTATTCCATTCCATAACATTCCATACCATTCCACTACATTCTATTCCATTCCATAACATTCCATATCATTCCACTACATTCTATTCCATTCCATAACATTCCATACCATTCCACTACATTCCATAACATTCCATACCATTCCACTACATTCTATTCCATTCCATAACATTCCATACATTCCACTACATTCTATTCCATTCCATACCATTCCACTACATTCTATAACATTCCATTCTATTCCACAACATTCCATTGCACTACATAACATTCCATTCTATTCCATTCCTTTCCACTACATTCTATTCCATTCCATAAAATTCCATTCTATTCCACAACATTCCATTCCATTCCACTACATAACATTCCATTCCATTCTATTCCATAACAATCAATTTCATTCCACTGCATAGGCCTCACTCCCCCTATCTGAGATATCTACTACAGCCCTCATCCTCCACATATAACCCCCATTCTATCAGTCATATTCTGTTAAAGGTTCCCAAAACACACACATCCCTGGGTCGCTCCTCTTTTCAGTTCATTGCAGCTAGCGAATGGAACGAGCTGCAACAAACACTCAAACAGGACCGATTTATCTCCATCTCTTCATTCAAAGACTCAATCATGAATACTCTTACTGACAGTTGTGGCTGCTTCACGTGATGTATTGTTGTCTCTACCTTCTTGCCCTTTGTGTTGTTGTCTGTGCCCAATAATGTCTGTACCATGTCCTATTTTTATTTATTTCATTTTAATTCTACTGTAAATTCAAATGTGTTCTTACCTGACTTCATAGTTAAATAAAGGTTAAATAAACAACTGTAAAAACATATTCCATTACAAAACATTCCATTCTATTCCATAACATTCCATCCCACTACATTCTATTCCATCCCACTACATTCTATTCCGTTCCTATCTATTTGATCAGGAGACCCTGGAGTGCTGGCAATTGTCTCAGCTGTATTAGTAGTCAATTATGCACCTCAGTCCATTCTGTAAGACAGTTATACACCTCAGTCCATTCTGTAACACAGTTATACACCTCAGTCCATTATGTAACACAGTTATGCACCTCAGTCCATTCTGTAACACAGTTATGCACCTCAGTCCATTCTGTAACACAGTTATGCACCTCAGTCCATTCTGTAACACAGTTATGCACCTCAGTCCATTATGTAACATAGTTATGCACCTCAGTCCATTCTGTAACACAGTTATGCACCTCAGTCCATTCTGTAACACAGTTATGCACCTCAGTCCATTCTGTAACACAGTTATGCACCTCAGTCCATTCTGTAACACAGTTATGCCCAGATGATAGCATTACATGCTGGAGCCATAGGACTTTATTGCACGGCAGCATGAACCATTCCCTCTATGTAATGTACAAGGACAGACATGCGAACATATACACTACCATTCAAAAGTTTAGGGTAACTTAGAAATGTCCTTATTTTTGAAAGAAAAGCAAAAAAAAGTGTCCATTAAAATAACATCAAATTGATCAGAAATACAGTGTAGACATTGTTAATGTTGTAAATTACTATTGTAGCTGGAAACTGCAGATTTTT
>NC_048572.1:81910914-81915914 GCF_013265735.2 Oncorhynchus mykiss
GGGGGGGGGGGGGGGGGGGTGTCGTGGAAACCACACACAAGTCAGAGTTAGTTATCACAAAGTCCATCTTTAATTATATGAGCTCTATCACAACCCTGTGACTCTCAGATCAATTCAGTGTCTATCAATGAATTCTCTGAGAGTCCCTTACACATTGCAACTGAACTGATCCTTTATAGCAAAGACACATAGCCAGACAGCATCGGCATAATTTATCGTTCAGCTTTGTCTCCTAAACTATGTTCTTTTCTCAAACTCAGAACCATAAACAAATCCTCCATATCAACAGGCATATATCAAATCCATCCTATCTTGACAAGATCACAGAGACACATTTATTGGCACACAGACATTGTGGAGCCAAGAGATCCACGCTTGACCTCTCCCCTCTCTCCGGCCCACGTAACTTAGTCTTGACAGAGACCAGATGACTGCAAACCCCGCCACAGTATTATACAAACACATTCTGATGAGAAGTAACTTACAAACATATGATGAATATAAAACATCTTACCTATGTTACCAACTAATTCTGATTATTCTCCAACAGGGGTAATGCAAATAGTCTGGGTAGCCATTTGATTAGATGTTCAGGAGTCTTATGGCTTGAGGGTAGAAGCTGTTTAGAAGCCTCTTGGACCTAGACATTAGCATTACCCTCCTAGCATTACCCTCTGTAGTGCCTTGCGGTCGGAGGCTGAGCAGTTTCCATACCAGGCAGTGATGCAACTGGTCAAGATGCTCTTGATGGTGCAGCTGTAGAACCTTTTGAGGATCTGAGGACCCATGCAAATCTTTTCAGTCTCCTGAGGGGGACTAGGTTTTGTCGTGCCCTCTTCACGACTGTCTTGGTGTGTTTGGACCATGTTAGTTTGTTGGTGATGTGGACGCCAAGGAACTTGAAGCTGTCAACCTGCTCCACTACAGCCCCGTCGATGAGAATGAGGGTGTGCTCGGTCCTCCTTTTCCTGTAATCCACAATCATCTCCTTTGCCTTGATCACGTTGAGGGAGAGGTTATTGTCCTGGCACCACAGGTCTCTGACCTCCTCCCTATAGGCTGTCTCGTCGTTATCGGTGATCAGGCCTACCACTGTTGTGTCGTTGTAAAACTTAATGATGGTGTGGGAGTTGTGCCTGGCCGTGCAGTCATGAGTGAACAGGTTGTACAAGAGGGGGCTGAGCATGCACCCCTGAGGGGCCCCTGTGTTTAGGATCAGCGTGTTGTTACCTACCCTTACCACCTAAGGGGCGTCCCATCAGGAAGTCCAGGATCCAGGTGCAGAGGGAGGTGTTTAGTCACAGGGTCCTTAGCTTATTGATGAGCTTTGAGGGCACTATGGTGTTGAACGCTGAGCTGAGGTGTTCCTTTTGTCCAGGTGGGAAAGGGCCGTGTGGAGTGCAATAGAGATTGCATCATCTGTGGATCTGTTGGGACGGTAGGCAAATTGGAGTGGGTCTAGGGTTTCTGGGATGATGGTGTTGAAAGCACTTCATGGCTACAGACGGTAGTCATTTAGGCAGGTCACCTTAGTGTTCTTGGGCAGGGACTATGGTGATCTATTTTAAACATGTTGGTATTACAGACTCGGACAGGGAGAGTTTGAAAATGTCAGTGAAGACACTTGCCAGTTGGTTAGCACATGCTCGCAGTACACGCCCTGGCAATCCGTCTGGCCCTGCGGTCTTGTGAATCTTGACCTGTTTAAAGGTCTTACTCACATTGGCTGCGGAGAGCGTGATCACACAGTCGTCCGGAACAGCTGGTGCTCTCATGCATGTTTCAGTGTTATTTGCCTCGAAGAGAGCATAGAAGTAATTTAGCTCGTCTGGTAGGCTCGTGTCACTGGGCAGCTCTCGGCTGTGCTACCCTTTATAGTCTGTAATGGTTTGCAAGCCCTGCCACATCCGACGAGCATCGGAGCCTGTGTATGATTCGATCTTAGTCCTGTATTGATACTTTGCCTGTTTGATGGTTCGTCGGAGGGCATAGCGTGATTTCTTATAAGCTTCCGGGTTAGAGTCCCACTCCTTGAAAGCGGCATTTCTAGCCTTTAGCTCGGTGCGGATGTTGCCTGTAATCCATGGCTTCTGATTGGGGTATGTACGTACGGTCACTGTGAGAATGACGTCATCGATGCACTTATTGATGAAGCCAATGACTGATGTGGTGTACTCCTCAATGCCATTGGAGGAATCCCGGAACATGTCTGTGCTAGCAAAACAGTCCTGTAGTTTAGCATCTGCTTCATCTGACCACTTTTTTATTGATCTAATCACTGGTGCTTCCTGCTCTCATTTTTGCTTGTAAGCAGGAATCAGGAGGATATAATTATGGTCAGATTTGCCAAATGGGAGGGAGAGGGAGAGCTTTGTATGCATCTCTGTGTGTGGAGTAAAGATGGTACAGCTACTTGGAGCGCCGCCTCTGGGTGAACGTTTTCTTGTTTTCTTATGGCGGAATTCAATGCTGTCTAGTGTCAGCCTCTGACTGTGGTGGTATGTAAACAGCTACGAAAAATACAGATGAAATCTCTCAAGGTAGATAGTGTGGTCTACAGCTTATCATGAGATACTCTACCTCAGGCGAGCAATAACTTAAGACTTCCTTAGATATCGTGCACCAGCTGTTATTTACAAAAATACATAGTCCGCCGGCCCTTGTCTTACCAGACGCCGCTGTTATATCCTGCCGGTGCAACCAGCTGTATGTTGATAGTGTCCCAGCCTGCCTGTACAGCATATAACCAGCTGTATGTTGATAGTGTCCCAGCCTGCCGGTACAACCAGCGGTATGTTGATAGTGTGCCAGCCTGCTGGTACAACCAGCGGTATGTTGATAGTGTCCCAGCCTGCCGGTACAGCATATAACCAGCTGTATGTTGATAGTGTCCCAGCCTTCCTGTACAGCATATAACCAGCGGTATGTTGATAGTGTCCCAGCCTGCCGGTACAGCATATAACCAGCTGTATGTTGATAGTGTCCCAGCCTGCCAGTACAGTATATAACCAGCTGTATGTTGATAGTGTCCCAGCCTGCCAGTACAGTATATAACCAGCGGTATGTTGATAGTGTCCCAGCCTGCCGGTACAGGGTATAACTAGCTGTATGTTGATAATGTCCCAGCCTGCCGGTGCAACCAGCTGTATGTTGATAGTGTGCCAGCCTGCTGGTACAACCAGCGGTATGTTGATAGTGTCCCAGCCTGCCGGTACAACCAGCGGTATGTTGATAGTGTCCCAGCCTGCCGGTACAGGGTATAACTAGCTGTATGTTGATAATGTCCCAGCCTGCCGGTGCAACCAGCTGTATGTTGATAGTGTTGTCGTTCAGCCACGACTCCATGAAGCATAAGACATTCCAGTTTGTAATGTCCTGTTGGTAGTTTAATATTCCGCGTAGGTCATCTATTTTATTCTCCATAGATTGCACGTTTGCTAGCAGAATGGAAGGAAGTGGGCGTTTATTCGATCGCCTACGAATTCTCAGAAGGCAGCCCGCCCTCTGGACCCTTTTTCTCCTCTTCCTCTTCACGCAAATCACGGGGATCTGGGCCTGCTCCTGGCAAAAGCAGTATGTCGTTCGCGTTGGGCTCGTCAGACTCGTTAAAGATTAAAATGATTCTGCCAGTTCGCGGTGAGTAATCGCAGTCCTGATGTCCAGAAGTTATTTTGGTCGTAAGAGACGGTAGCGGCAACATTATGCACAAAATCATGTAAAAAATAAGTTACAAACAACGCAAATAAACAAACAAATAAAACACAATCGGTTGGGGGCACGTAGAACGTCTGCCTTCTACTCCGGTGCTATTTAGACACTGATCTTGGGTCAGTTTTGCATTCACTTTGAGGTTAGGTTTGGGGAGGGGAAGCTGATCCTAGAGCTCTACCCAGGGGAAACTTCACCCTGGAGGGGGCATTTCATTCTCAACAACAACCATTTAGCAGACACTCTTATCCAGAGCGACTTAAAGGAGCAATTAGGGTTCATCTGAAACAGGAGTCATCAGGCCAGGTAGTCCTGAGGTGTGGTCCTAGGTCCTGAGGCGTGGTCCTAGGTCCTGAGGCATGGTCCTAGGTCCTGAGGCGTGGTCCTTGGACTCATGTCCTCTGGGAGGAGAGGTAGAGAGAGAGAGAATTAGAATGAACATAGTTAAATTCACACAGGACACCAGATAGGACAGGAGAATTACACGGGATGTTCACCCAGTCCTCTTCACTGGTATCATGTTTTCTCTTTTTTCCTTTCCTTTTTGGTCGACTCCTTCATTCTGACTCCCTTACACTCGTCTGTCCATCCATCCATCCATCCATCCATCCATCCATCCATCCATCCATCCTCTTGAGAAGATGGTCCAGACAACATTGCAGGTATTTTTTTTCAGAGACACCTGTCTGTCTGTATACCTGTCTGTCTGTCTCAATCAGTCTCTCTGTCTGTCTGTCAATCTGTCTGTCTGTCTGTCTGTCTGTCTGTCTGTCTGTCTGTCTGTCTGTCTGTCTGTCTGTCTGTCTGTCTGTCTGTCTGTCTGTCTCAATCTGTCTCTCTGTCTATCTCAATCTGTCTGTCTGTCTGTCTCAATCTGTCTCTGTCTATCTCAATCTGTCTGTCTGTCTGTCTCAATCTGTCTCTCTGTCTGTCTCAATCTGTCTGTCTCAATCTGTCTGTCTGTCTGTCTCAATCTGTCTGTCTGTTTGTCTCAATCTGTTTCAGTCTGTCTGTCTGTCTGTCTGTCTGTCCATTTTCATTTGCCTGAAATAGAGAAACTAGTAGCCTGGGAACAGTGTGAACTGTGAAATAGAGAAACTAGTAGCCTGGGGACAGTGTGAACTGTGAAATAGAGAAACTAGTAGCCTGGGGACAGTGTGAACTGTGAAATAGAGAAACTGGTAGCTTGGGGACAGTGTGAACTGTGAAATAGAGACACTAGTAGCCTGGGGACAGTGTGAACTGTGAAATAGAGAAACAAGTAGCCTGGGGACAGTGTGAACTGTGAAATA